>NC_049913.1:2149181-2449181 GCF_001411555.2 Juglans regia
AATTTGGGGAAGATCCTAAATCGGGAAATGAAGCCAAGGTAAGTGTATGAGGTGAAGTTTGGCTTTGAATATTCGGTGGAGGACTGGGCTGAGTGCTAAATTGAATGGGCTGCGAAGGAGTGTTTCGCTCAGGAGACGAGGGAGTGTTTAAGCATGATTGGGTTTGAGTGGTACGGTGTAGAGGAATGGGCCGTAGATGTGTGGAAGGAATGCAATTTAAGTGAGGTAAAACCATAGGTTGGTTACGGATTGAGTCGTTGGGCTGAAATTCAAAAGGAAAATGGGTTTCATTAAAGATGACATCCCTAGATGTGTACATCCGGCCCGATGGTTGATGAAGACTCTTATACCCCTTGTGATCGAGGCTATAGCCCATGAACACACAGTGTGGATTGAAGATCCATTTTCTGTTTATTATAAGGTCATAAATTTGGCCAACACGCGATGCCAAAGATGCGAAGAAAATTATAATTGGAATTTTTAAAAAAAAACATCTAAAAAGGGGATTTATTTTTTAAAACACGTGTAGTCATCCGATTAATTAAAAAAACAGATGTTTGGAACGCGTCTGACCAATATTGAGAAGGCATGGAGGCTTGAGCTAAAAGCGACAAGCCAATCTCCACTATATGCCTGTGACGACATTTAATGGTTCCATTTTGTTCATGTGAATAGGGACATGCAATGCGATTTACAATGCCAAAAGTTTGAAGAAATTTTTTAAGAGGTCGGAATTCACCACCCCAGTCAAATTGAACAACCATTACATTTAAAGAAAAATAATTACTCACATAACGCAAAAAGGCAATAAAAATGTACAAACATTTGATTTTAATTGAATCGAAAAAAACCAAGTATATTTAGTGTGATCATCAACAGTGGAAAGATAAAACCTACAACTGTTTGTGGATAATGTTAGGGCCGGACCCCACACATCTAGAAAAAGCAACTCCAATGGTTTGATGGATCGTGAAGTAGTTAAAGGGTGCGGAAGAACATGAGTTTTTGCTTGTAAACAAGCATTAGAGTGATGAGTAGGTGCGTTTGAACTAGTAGGTAAATTAAAACTATGAATAACAAAGTTTGTGATACGTTGAGATGAGTATCCTAGCCGAAGATGCCATTGAAAAGAAGAGGTTCATTCACCAATGAAAGCTTGGGGAGACATAGATTATGACGATCAAGTAGTGGCCTCCACAGGTAAAACATACAAACCATTGTTTGTGGTGCCCCGAAGTAGAACCCCCCAAGTTTGTAAATCTTTTACAAGAAAAAAATTAGAGTAAAATTCAAAATAAACAGAATTATCAGAACAAACTGACGCATAGATAGCAAATTTTTTGTTATTGAGGGAACATGAAAAAGTTTAGAAAGAAGAAAATTTCCAGAAGCAGTATGAAGCTGTGCTGAACCAGTGTGCTGTATGGGCATGGTTGAGCCATCTTCGATGCTCACTTGGTTGGAGCCCTGATATGATGATGAATCCAAGTTGAGGTTGCTGAAATCAGATGTAAAATGGTGAGTGGAAGCAGTGTCGGGAAACTAGGAATTAATATGTGATGCAGGTGAAGCCGTGGTGGTCAAATTAGCAAATAAAGAGGGAGGGGGTGCTGACTTATAACTGTGATTAAACCTGTGATAGCATGAAAGGGCAGTATGCCAAGATTTGTTACAAACTTGACAATGAGGGCTATTATTTGGGTGAGTGGAGGAGGTAGAGTTCGGCCTACCTCCTCGACGTCTCCCTCTAAAACCTTTGGCACCTTTCCCACAATTAGAACCATTAAAGGATGGTGTCGATTTGGAGGTAGTGAGATGGGTAGCGAATGAAGGACCAATGAGAAGAGTGTTGGTTTGATGTTGTAGCCGAGACTCATGATTTAAAAGAAAGCAATAAATCTGTTGTGGTGAAAGAGGGTCGGCATGGGTGGCAAGGGAGGTGATTAGCGCATCATACTTAGTTTTAAGCCCTACAAACAGGTAGACCGAAAACTCAGAGGAGGATAACAGCTACCCAGCCACACCCAATGAGGAGGAGAGAGTCTTGGCTTTATTGAAATATTCTGTTATGGACTCGGGACCTTTTTTTTAGAGTGGCTAGTTTGTACTGGGTTTGCATAATGTGAGTAGAACACTGAGAAACAAACAAGGTAGTCAATGTATCCCAAACCTCTCTAGCCGTAGCACACTCCAGGACTTGTGCGTGGACAGGTTCATATAAAGATGAATTTATGGCAGACAATATACGCTGGTCCAGTAGTAGCCACTGATTGTATTCAGTGCTGGGCTGGCCATCGATCATGGTGGGAGGTATGAGAGCCGAACCATCCACATGATCAAATAGTTGATCGCCCTTTAGAAAGGGAACCATCTGTGGTTTCCATAAGAGAAAGTTTTCTACCGTAAGTTTAATAGTGACAAAATTACTTGCAGAATTGAATATGGTGGGGATGGGATTAGGAGATGGATTTTGTGTAGTAGAGATAGGAGAAGACTCATTAGAAGACATATGGTTGTGTAAAAAAAAAAAAAAGACGTTGGTCTTAATAGGCTCTCAATACCATAATGAAATAAGTTTCTAGAATTTATATCAAGTGTTCGATACAATGCCCAGGAGAAAATGTAATGAATTCATTCTCTGTTTTTCATATCTCCTTTTGTGAATTTACAATCTATATATAGACAAGTATTGCTGCTAACAGAATTACGTAGGATTATTTGACACGGCCTATCCTATATTTACAATTCTAGAAGATTCACTATTTCTCTGTTGTGTATGTGAGGTGTCTGCTTTGAGAGTTTAGTCTCTGTTGTGCTTCCATGTTCTGCTGTGCATGCGTGATATCATACTTAGTGTTAAGCCCTACAAGCAGGTAGACCAAAAACTCAGAGGAGGATAGCAGCTGCCCAAGCGCACTCAACTACGAGGAGAGAGTCTTAGCTTTATTGAAATATTCTGTTATGGACTCGGGACCTTTTTTTAGAGTGGTTAGTTTGTACTGGGTTTGCATAATGTGAGTATAACACTGAGAAACAAACAGGGTAGTCAATGTATCCCAAACCTCTCTAGCCTTAGCATTTTCAAGTGAAATTCAAGGGAGTGTGAGTGAAAGCATTTTCTTTCCTTCGTCTCTATCCTCTTTCCATCTTATAGAGTGGCCTTTTATAAGATTTTCAGTGCTTATCATGTCATGCCATGATTGGTTAGATATAGTTAGGATCACTACAAGGAAATTAAAAAAAAAAAAAAAAGGTTAAAATTAGAACGTCTGATCTAATGGAAATAGACAAATATTACATGCTTCAAGTTTTTTTTTATTATATAATAAAAACTTTTGAGGCCACAATTTAATTAATTTTTTATTTAAGAAGAATTTAATTTTTTATTGGGGTTATATATATTTTTTAATTTTAAAAAAGAACTAAATATTTATAAATTATCAAGTTTTCTGAACAAAACAATTACTAACCATATTTTGGGTATATAAGTACTTGAACGGGTTAATTATTTTAAACATTTTGCATGTGGGGCAAGAATTAAGTTTTTTTTTAGATCATGAAGGAAAAATGGTTAATTTGCCTCGATCTGCTCTTTTGAATCCGGCGGTGATATTTTAATCCTATGTATATAAATATATATATATATATATATTTAAATATTCTCCTCGATCGACGAAATGAGTTGATTGTGGCAGCTAGCTAGACGTATTCGGTTTTAACTTTTAAGGACCAAAGAAAGGCATGCAACAAGTCATGAATAGAAAGGGAAAAAGCCATATCATGGGCTGCACAATACAAAAAGAATGAAATTAAATATGGGATCCGAAAGTCATGAATTCTCTGCGCAACCTTATAATTTTGCTTGAAAAGGAAAATATTATTTATACTTATAATTTTTACTTACAAAATAAGGCTTATTGACATATGATCAATTATTGATATGCTAAAAATTATTGACATATGATTAATTATTAATATACTGAAAATTATGAAATTTAAAAAAAAAAAAAAAAAAAAACCTGAAAAAATAAGTATTAATTTAATATACGTAAAATTGTAAGTACATCCAGTAATATTACACTACTCACCGATCGAGTAAATCAACACTACTCACCGATCGAGTAAATCAGAGAGCCAGATATATAGTATGTAGCAATATGAAAGTTAAGTAATATGTGCTTACAATTTTACAATAATTCAAACTCTCTCCATTTAATTTGCTGGAAAACTTCTTGCTTTTTTTATGTGCCTATATTACAAGAAAAATGTATTTTTGTGATCAATTTATTACAACTAAAAGACTATTTACAACTAATTTTAATTGTAAATAATCATTTCGTTAGAATTAACTGATCACAAATAAACAATTTTCTTGTAACTAGCTATGAATTTCATGACCGTGGCCTTCCAATTATAGGCCCCAGCCCATATGTCATCACGCTGTAGATAATTGATTGATCTCTGGATTTCCCTAAAGTCATAAAGTCAGATCAAGAGCTAGGGAAGAATATATATATATATATATATATATATATATATATATATATATATGAGAGAGTCTTGAAAGTGAAAAATTGAGATTTACACCCTCCAATAAGAGAGAGATACATCAGTAATCTCAAGAGATATACAGTAGACCCAATAACACCAACGCTATTCTTAGGAAACTCTTTCTCTGCAAAATGCAGCAAACGTCTCTCTCCTCACTCTCAGCAAAATCTTTCGCAAAAGCTCTCTCCTAAACCCGATTCTCTCTCTCTCTCTCTCTCTCTCTCTCTCTCTCTATATATATATATATATATATAGACACACACACTAGGTAAAAGCAACGTGCTTAGTTTATATTTAAATTACTCATCAGAATTACATACATCAGGAAAAATGCCTCTATCCTCTGTTTCCTAATGCCAACCTCTGAACCCTTTGACTGATGGATCCTTCTTCAGGTTTCTCAACCCAGAGGAAACAACATATATCAGCAAGAGAAATAAATTGAAGAAAATGGGTGTGCGATAAAGGGAAATAAAGAAGAGAAATTATCAAATAATAATAAAATCTAATAAAAAAATGTACAAAAGCTATCTATTACAAAAACTATCTAAATTACAAAATATGAACATCAACTGATAGAGGATTAAGGAGCATCCAACAATCAAATTTTCCAGCTCCCCAGTTGGAGATACAGAGTTATTTCTACAAATCTGTTCATAACATCATGATAAAACCCATAAGTAGCACAAGTGAAATTCATAAAAAATCCAGTGTTCATAAAAGATGTACATTTGGCAAAAACAAATATCAGTAAAGAACTGCAAATCAGAATCAAATAATAATCTTCTGCCTTTTCACCTCTTCTTCTCCCCCTTTTTACTGCTTGATTTTATCTTTTCTCTCCAAAAGGACCCACTTATTACGGAATATCTACTGGTATCTGCCTGTGCATGCTTTCAATATGCTTTTATGGAAGAGGGAGAAGAAAGTGTGTTATAGAGATGGGGAAGGAATGAGCTGAAAATGAGTTACAGTTTAGACCAGTCATATTTCACTCTCTGACTGAAATAAAAGATCCCTTGCTTATAAATTCTCAATTAACATTTCAAAAGAACACCAGCATTTCTAAACGCAAGCCTTGAACAGAGTTTTTAAACTCTTCTGGGTCTCTTGGCTTTTGCTTTCCCATACCAACTCTCTCTGGGTTGTTGCAGAAGAAACCTTCCATACCCAGCAGTATGATGCCATACCAGGCTTGAAGAAAACAATTTCATTTTAACAAGGTTTTTTCCCCTCAAATTTTTTAACTTTTTCCTCAACACATTGGTTTTTTGGTTTCTTTTTCCTCAATTTATTTACTTTTCCTGGGTTTTTTAACTCTTTTTTTCTTCACTTGAGGGAAAAAGAGAGACATGGGCAAGCAAGGGCATTATTTCCAGAATTCATGCACAATTACTATTACCAAAAGAAAAACAAAGAGATAATTCAATCTCCCATTTCAATTCTTAATGTTTCCCATCGTACCAAATGGATCAGTTAAAATCCTCAAGGCTTCCCAAATCAAATGTTCTTTCCAGGAATCCCCAAGGTATGACAGAAGAAAAAAACTCGTTAACTTATTTCCAGAAGAAAAAACTCGTTAACTTATTTCCCTACTAAACAACAATAAGACAAACAGTACATACCAAATAAAAATCACCAGTAGAAAAAGACTGTTGCTGATGATAATCATAAAACTCAAACATCAGTTTTTTTCATCTGAGTTTGAGCATCGCAATATAAACAGGAATTTCAGTGGTGAAGGAAAATAAATAAACATCATTATGAGACACAAACAAACTTGCCAGCAACTACCTGATCCAGGATTGCCAAGGAATGCCATATGTGGGGTTCTTCTGATGCCAACTTTCAGCCTCTAAGCCGCTTTCCTAGAATTTAAGCAGGTATTTGTGCATCTAATCAACAATAAAATCAACAACATCCCTCAAGATATAATGAATAAAATATTTTTTTAGTTGTGCAGAATACACTAAATAAAGTAATAAATATTATTAATCTAAAATAAATACTTTCTATTATTCCATTACCTTCCAAATAGATTACTTCTAAATCAACTTGAGCACAAGCTTTATTATCATGTCTCATTTCTGATCCCTCTCTATTTATATGTCACTAAGAATATGTCTCTATGTATATGTATATGTCACTAAGAATATAAATCTACTTTAGCACAAGCTTTATTATTACCTGAAACCAATCCATGCGATTAGATTTAGCATTTTCTGGAAGAACTGCAAGCATATTATCAATATTAGAAGGCAATATAATAGCCACACTGTAAGCATGAGAATTAAGCCAAGGAAACTATGGTGGCAACAAAAATTACATTATGTTGTAAGCATGAGAACTAAGGCAGAATGATGAAGTCCAAGAGGGAGTGCCAACGAGACCCTTGGATTGAATAAAATATGTGGACTCTGGCCTAGCAGCGTTGATTGGATCAAAATAAATGTTTTTGAGAAGGGATGGAAGACTGAAAATCTGAGTTTGAGATATCTGGCACATCATGAGTTTGGAAGACTCAAAATAAGTAACTCTCTTTAGATTCAAAGTCAAATAGTTTACTTTCCTCTTAGTTTCATTTACCTGGGTTTCGAAGGTTGCATTCTCCTTATTTTGCATTCACCATCACATGCATAAGCCTTACCAACCTACTCCGCATCTAAAGTCCCTTCTTTTCTGAAATTATAGAGACCTGCCGTATGAAAGTCCTTTAAATTTACAACGTGGCTTCATTATGCATAAGAATGATGATATCCAAAACTGTAGTCAATAATGTGCACCTATGTAGTAACAAGCTAAGCAGATCTAGCAGGCTCTGAGTATAGAACAATATTAGCTGCTAATTTCATTAAAATTGGACATGTGACTTCATAATGCTTAAGAATGATGATATCCAAAACTGTAGTCAACAATGGGTTCGTATGTAGTGACAAACTAAGCACATCTAGCAGCCTCTAAGCATTAAACAATAGTAGCTACTAATTTCATTAAAATTAGAGGTATTTGAATATAATAAGGCGTGTATACTTTACTTCTTGTAATTTTAAAGAAATTAGTAATTGTTGAATGATTTTTTCCTTCTCCACTATAACATCTTCATTTGCTTTCTATTCTTTGGATTTCTTGTAAATTTGGGACTCTTCATTAAGAGACAGAGAAAGGGCATCAGAAAACAAAGGCAACACAAAATAAAGTACAGTTTGTCAAACTTTCCACTCATAAACACTGGTGATTCTCATTTTTAATATGATTTTTATGATACTCAACAACACTCTCAATTAAGCTTTAGTACAAATAAATGGCATCCACACATGGATCGTACTACCTCACGTCTACATTTGGACAACAAAAAAGAAAACTTTCAACATAGAAAACAAATAATTTATATGATCTAGATGAGTCTTTCATAAATTCAATGGGCCTAGAGAAACAAGACTAATTTATGACACGCCAAAGGTGCTGAAATAAAATTCAACAACGACCTAAATCACCAATTTAAGAATTCCCAAACTATGGTTCTGTCAACAGCCAGATAATTTCAGCACCTCTTGTAGAAAATTCGCAAAACTGAGAAGAAGTGCCCAATATGACTCTTCTAAAGCGCTGCAGATAAGCAATCAGATAAATAAATCAACTTAAATAAGGTTCAAATGCGCCAAACCTGGAAATTGTAAAAGAGGCAAATAAAGAGAAACAATTCTATCAAAACCTCAAACACAGAGTACAACAAAAGCATATATTTTTTTCAATGACCAAAAACACGGGGAAAAACAAAAGAAATGCTCATATATGAAAATTCCCATCTTGTTTCCCAAGAAAAAAAAAAAGCCCAAAAGAGGCTAAAACTGAACATGTTATATTTTTTTTTTTTTTTTTTGCCTTTTAGAAAGAAGCTACCAAACTCCATTGGGTCAAACAGTTGCAATAGGCTGCTTTGCACGAGGACCATTATCTTCAATGGTCCCAAACCTTAAGATTCCAATCTCTCCAAACTTTCATTTCTTAAAAGTGCGCACACCTGGTCGGTGATCAAAGAGAGTGTAAGAAACAGAGTACCCGAATAAACATCGAATGAAAAAAGCCTCTAAAAAATGGTATGCAAATGGGTGAAGAGAGTGACCTCCGGAATATGTAGATAGTGTCTGAAAATGGAAGCGTTCCGAAAGAGCCTCGCCATAGACTGTTCAGACACTCCCAAAACAATTAACTTCTTCGAAATCCACTGAATGAACGAAATGAAAGAGACAGAAACTGAAATCACTGCACTCGGTCGAACAGGGGCAAAAATTGGCGCCCCTGAAAACCAAAATATCAGTAAACCCTAGATTCAGATGTCGAAAAAATAAAGTAAATAAAGCTTTAAATGATTGAAAAAAATAAAAGAAATTAAACCCAAAACCCCTAAAATGCAAAACCATCTAAACAAACCCAAATGCACGAAACACAGGTCCAGTAGAAACTGCGAAAATCCAAACCCAAAACACGATCAAATTCGAAACACGATCAAATCCCGCTTAATATTCGCCGTGAGCTTCTTCAAACGTAGTGCAGTGCCGACCGCCTTTGATTTATCAGCATCCACGGCAGCTCCACCTAAATCCACCACCAACCCCAGAACAAAAAATAAAACCATCTAAATGCACAACTCAAAAAAAAACCCAGATTTCAAATACACTCAAGAGCACATGCAAAAGCTAAAGTTTCAAAATTATTTTACCCAAAGACAGCGACGACACCAAGGCCTCGCCTTCGACAATGAAACCAGCACATTTATCCGCATCGCAGGCATCAGTGGGCTTTGGCGAACCAGTGTTTAGCAGATCAGGGATTGCAGATACGATTCACGAAGACGAAGAGAAAAAGAGAAGATGAAGAGACAGAAGGAAAGGATTTTGATTTTTGGAGAGTTGTTTGTGTCGGTTTGTATTTCACCTGTGCACTGTTTTCGATTTAAAATTATTATAACGAAGGCTTAACAAATTATTGCATACAGAGGCTTAAAGGAAAGTTAATGGAAATAAAGAAATTCCATTAAAACAATAAAATTTTATTAAAATAAGAAAATTCTGTTTTACAGGATCTTTTTATATATAAGGAGATATGGAGATAGTCATGATTTAGCCGTCGGCCTTCCACATAATTTGAGGAATCAAATCAATTAGCCAAGACATGCAATGAGCCTACAATTGTGGGCCACAAATTATGTTAAAATCCTACATAGATTGTGTTATCTGCTTATGTAGGCTGTATTCGTCAAACCATATATATGGGCTAAGTGGAACGAAAATAGTATTGTCTCAAGTGGCACAGCAGGGTTGTGATTGTCAATATATAACACGTTCACTATAGAGTTATAAAATAGATCAGAAAGGGACGCCATGATTGTGAATTGAATCACTACTCGTGCATTTTCCGGTTAAAGAACAGTGCCACCAATATGATCGGATGATCTTTTTTTTTCGGCTGTTGTTTGAATTTCTTTTGTAAAACAAGAAAATCATCGTCGGACTCTACCAGATCCCAAAGGACCAGGCCGGCCTGCAGACTCTTTGATGATTAAGGTGGTTACTATTTTCTTCTCTCTAGTTTAATTCAAGAGAGAGTGATCAGTGAGAATATTAATTCATTCTTCCCTTCAACAATCCCCTTTCCATATTACGGAGTGACTTTTTATTGAATCGGTTAGATAGTTGAGAGTTGGTGGTTATTCCCTTAAAAAAGGGGCTCAATGGCCATTATCTAAGAAGCAAGCTTTAATTATCCGGTTATTCACCTGATCATTGAGCGGGCCACTAACTACGTACTCTTATCCCCAACAATTACCATTAATAATCGAACTTCATGAAATGCATATTGGGAAATATACTTGGAATGTGATAAATCAATGATCAACACGATCCATATAAAGGTGATCAATTAAAAAAATATAATGGCTTTATTATATATGTTTGTCATTCTCTTCCACAAGAACAAGAAAGTAAAAATATGATCTAGCTAGGAACTAAGCAATTTGTGGCGTATAAATTAATTAAGTTGTCGCAATATGCAGCATGTATAGTTGGGAAGAAGCCAAACGTACTTGTGCCCTCAAAAAGAAAAAAAGAAGCCAAAAGTGCGGGAAAAAACAGGCAGCCCATGCAAACGAAGTAGTCGATGCATGACCTGATCCTCATATATAATATTACTTCACGAGTTTCACTTGATTTATTCAGAGTTTGATGCCAATATTACATGACTTATTTAAGGTCACCCTCTAAAATTAAACTAGTAGATGCATGCATGCTTGCTTTGATCAGGAACTACAAGCAACGATCGAAAAGCTCTAATTATTAATTAGTAAGGCTTCTGCCCGACAATGTTGCCCCGGGGGTCATAGTTGCAAGTGATGAAGGTGCCGCCATTGTTGCATCTGACTTTAGCACAGCCAAGGCGCACAGAATTGCGCCAAACCACCTGAGTATAGTGGCCGCACTGGCGGCCGGCAGCACATGAGTTAGTGTTGTAGTTGTAGTCGGCCTTCTCTGCTACCCAAAGGTTAACGGCAGCCGTTCCCGAGAGGTCACCACTGCTCCATGCAATATTCTCCCCGTAAGGGCCACCCGAGTGCACAAGTCTGCAATCACCCTTACGTTGATTAGCATAGCTCTGTGCAAATGCCGCAACGGTAGCATCCCAAGCAATAGGTCCGACTCCAACCTGTGATCGAGCTGCGTTGTGAGCGTTGACGTAGTCTTGTGGTGAATCTTGGGCGCTGGATTCATGGACGAAGGCAAAGGTCAGGATAAAAACAAATATCATTGCTGGGGAAATGTTTCTCATGATCGTGAGTCGCTGCATAGTGGTTTCTCGTATGTAATGCAAAGAAAAAGCTAATTAGCGTGCAGGATGGTAGAGCCAGCATGCATCAGCGGTACTATATATAGGGAAATTATAAATGCTTGGGGCAATATGCAAATGAGTTAGGGTAGGGACACGAAACTCCGTAATTTTATCATTTCCTAGCCACCGGTAGTACTTTGTGGAAATTATGTCATGGGTTTTGGAAGGGTTAATGATCTTTAGTAGAATGTTCAAACGTGGGAAGCGTAAAACTTTGGTGGAACAAAAGAGACCAAAACACCACTTGCATGCATGCAGTACCATATATAATAATTAATGATGATATTAAGTTATATATATATATTTCATATATATATAGTGCGTATTGTATGTACCATCTACATATGATTCGAAAAATACAATTATACACATAATTTGAGAGAAAAAAAAAATACTATCATGAGTTATCGTATATTAATATCAATTTTAGGATTATATATGACGCGCGTTTATAAGAATAAAAAACAAGCCGGTAAGCATTTTCTTATCTCTAGCTAGCAGAAAACTAACATGTTTAGCTAGGTTTAATTACAAGAAAAGTGTTAAAAGAAATTAACTCAAGGAAAATCATGGTAAAGTACTGTCTTGTACTCATGTAGAATTGATATTCTATAAGATAATAAAAGAAAAAGGTTGAAAGAACTCTAATGAAAATAGACATGAAATATTATATGCTAGCTTCAAGTATTTTCATAATTATATAATAAAATTTTTAGGTACACAATTTAAGTTTTTAAGAAAAATTCAAGTTTTTTTATTTTTTTTATTCGGGTTATATATTTTTTATTTTTTTTAAAAAAAACCTAAATATATATAAATTTTCAAGTTTTCTTATAAACAAAACATGAATTACTCATAACCATATTTTGGTTTTGCCCATGCTCCCTTGAATCCGCCGATAGGTTTGGATAGTGAGATAAGAATTTTTTGTTTTAGATGAAAGTTTAAAATATTACTTTTTAATATTATTATTGTTTTGAGATTTGAAAAAGTTGAATTGTTTATTTTAATTTGTGTGGAAATTTGAAAAAATTGTAATGATGAAATGAAATGAGATGAAAATTTTATATCTCATCCTATTTGCCAAACCTACTAACATTGTAAATGTTTTCTGATCTCTAGCTAGCAGAAAACTAACGTATTTAGCTAGCTTTAATTACAAGAAAAGTGTTAAAAGAAATTAACTCAAGGAAAATCATGGCAAAGTGTCTTGTACTCATGTAGAAAAGATATTCTATAAGATAATAAAAGAAACAAAGTTTGAAAGAACTCTAATGAAAATAGACAAATATTATATGCTAGCTTCAAGTATTTTCATAATTATATAATAAAAATTTGTAGGTACACAATTTAAGTTTCTAAGAAAAAGTCAATTTCTTTTAATTTTTTATTGGGGTTATATATTTTTTATTTTTTATTTTTTAAAAAAACCTAAATATATATAAATTCTCAAGCTTTCTTATAAACAAAACATGAATTACTCATAACCTTATTTTAGTTTTGCCTATGCTCCCTTGAATCCGCCGGTAGATTTGGATAGTGCGATGAGAATTTTTTGTTTTAGATGAAAGTTTAAAATATTATTTTTTAATATTATTATTGTTTTAAAATTTGAAAAAGTTGAATTGAGATTTGAAAAAGTTGAATTGTCTATTATAATTTATGTGGGAATTTGAAAAAATTATAGTAATGAAATGAAATGAGATGAGATGAAAATTTTGTGTTTCATCCCACTTGCCAAACCTACAAACATGGTAAGTGTTTTCTGATCTCTAGCTAGCAGAAAACTAACATGTTTAGCTAGCTTTAATTACAAGAAAAGTGTTAAAAGAAATTAACTCAAGGAAAATCATGGCAAAGTGTCTTGTACTCGTGTAGTAAAGATATTCTATAAGATAATAAAAGAAAAAAAAGGTTGAAAGAACTCTAATGAAAATAGACAAATATTATATGCTAGCTTCAAGTATTTTCATAATTATATAATAAAAATTTGTAGGTACACAATTTAAGTTTCTAAGAAAAAGTCAATTTTTTTTAAATTTTTATTGGGGTTATATATTTTTTATTTTTTTTTTAAAAAAACTAAATATATATAAATTCTCAAGCTTTCTTATAAACAAAACATGAATTACTCATAATCATATTTTAGTTTTGCCTATGCTCCCTTGAATCTGCCGGCAGATTTGGATAGTGAAAATAGAATTTTTAGTTTTAGATGTAAGTTTAAAATATTATTTTTTAATATTATTATTATTTTAAAATTTGTAAAATAGGTTTGGCAAGTGGAATGAGACACAAAATTTTCATCTCATCTCATCATTATAATTTTTTTAAACAATTCAAAATTTTCAAATACCAATTAAACTTTTTCAAATTTTAAAATAATAATAATATTAAAAAATAATATTTTAAACTTACATCTAAAATTAAAAATTTTTATTTCACTATCCAAACCTACCCGGGGATTCAAGAGAGCAGAGGCAAAACCAAAATATGGTTACGAGTAATTTATGTTTTGTTTATGAGACCGGAGTAGGGAATATTGACTTGAATTGGCAGAAGTCTACGCTTTTAATTATCCTGTAAGAAAACTTATAATTCGAGTCTATATTCCTACTCCGGTCTATCACTAGCGGCCAATTATTAAGTACCGTATTGATCATGTTAATGTTATTGTTATTCAAAATATGCAAGCAATTACTAATTAATTAATTAATTAGATATATGTCCATATGTGGCCAAAAAAATCAACGCATGGCCTCCGTCTTAAATAAGATGAATTAAGATAAAAATTAAAAATTAAATAAAATATTATTACGTTATATTTTTTTAATAATATTTTTATTTTAAAATTTAAAAAAAATTAAATTATTTATTTTATTTTATTATATAAAAATTTAAAATAATTATAATAATTAAATTCATCAAGATAATGATGGTAAAACAAGAAGCTTAGTCCATGGTGAGACTTGGAAGACGTACTTTATCTGTAATTCATGACCAACGTAAGTAAACGTTGCGTTTAGATATTAAATTGAGTTGAGTTTAGTTGAAATGATAAAATATTGTTAGATTATTATATTTTAATATTATTATTATTTTAAAATTTTAAAAAATTAAATTGTTTATTATATTTTGTATTAAAATTTAAAAAAATTATAATAATTAATCGAAAGAAATTTAACAACCAAACGTACTGCGATTGCGATAGAAACTCGCGCGTGCGTGAACTCGGATGGTCGTAATTATGGTGATAGATCTAACATATATCGCATTGAACAGTACTACTGGTCATGACCTGACGATCACGGCTATCTCGATGCATGCATGATGCCGTGATCATGAATTAACTTAATTTGTGGGTAGAAAAATTAATTAAAACTCGTGACCGCATGTTATATATATATATATATATATATATATATTCGTGTTTACAAGTCAAGGTGATCAATCGAAAGTCGAATGACATTTCGGTTATCGATGAGGAGGATTATATACATACATGATGTGCATGGGTATCAATTTGGACGTCTTAGCTGCACCTCCAATTACCAGGTAGTCCATATTCTAGTATTGATCATCTGGCAATCCCTACATATAATATATAGATCATTAATGCATCATGTATATATTCTCCTCGATCGACGAAATGAGTTAATTGTAGCAGTCTTCGGTTTTGAGGACCAAAGGCAACAATTGAATGCATGGAAAGCTGGAAAAAAACCTGCACAATACAAAAAGAATGAAATCTGCATGGGATTCATTTTAATGGTGATCGAGTGAGCATGCATTTGATGCAGTCTTGTGCATGATGAATTAATTAATTGGCCTGCATGGGACAAGAGATCAGATATTGGACAAATTAATAAGGTGAAAATCGAATGCCCTTTTGATTATCGATGAGGATTCTGCTTTCTGGATCGAATGCAATAGATTTTATACAGAGTAGTCTTATTGTGCCGCTTCATTTTGTCTCTTTATTTTGATTGTTTATTTTTTTATTTTTTTTTCTTTTACTTAGTGTTTAAATAAGTGACTATTAGTATATTGGTATATTTTTTTAATTTTAAAAAATATTTAAATATGTTAAAAAATATAAGAATAAAAAGAAGAAAAAAATAAAATGTGAAATGTGTACTAATGGGCACGCCCAATAGTCAAAGTTAGGCGGCACACTAGCACTACTCTTCTATATATGTGGGTGCATACCACTAGCTAGCACTACCCTTCTATATGTGTGAGTACGTACGCACGTATTTAGGACTAATTATCAGGGTCGACCATATCCTAGTACTCTAGCATGCAATTATATATATATATATATATATATATATACACACACACACACTAGCAGTAGTTTAACGTGAAAAGCACGTTTGCCACAATTGCCTAGTTGAAAGGAAAAATAAAATTTTTGAAAATAATGTGTCTAAACAGCAAACAAAGTATGACTCCTTAGAGCATTTACAATGATTTCTTTATCTTATCCTTTAAAATACATCACAAAAACTTATTACTCTTTCTATTTTACATACTGACTTTTACAATATATCATATATCAGCTTATCTATTTTTTCTTTATATCATTTAAATATTATACTTTTTAATATTTTTTATTCATTTCAAATATTTTCTCTAACTATTAATGATATCCTCATATCTTTTGATATTTACAATATCTCTCCATATACAATGTTACATAATTATGTTTTATTTTAAACTAATCCAAATTTATAAGCTAAACCAAAATATAAATTGATTAAAAAACGATTATATTTATGAGAATATTCTCAAAGTGTATTATGAAAACATGAAAGATAATACACAAAGTAACCCTTCTACTGTATATCCACCCTCTCATCCGAATAAGAAAAAAAGCTAGTCATAGAATGTAGCTACACTCGAAAGTGCATGATGATTATTATTATTATTATTTATTATTATTATTTTTTTTTTATAGTGATGCCATGAAATGTTGAGATTATGCCATCAAATGATCAGAGAGAAGGGCCGAAATGAAAATATGATAACTTTCGAGTAGCGGGAAAAGAAACTTAAAGGAGAGGGAAATTAATTTAAAATATTTTAAAGTTGTGAACAATATTCTCTACATCTAGCGGGATTATTGTAGCGAAGTGTATAATAAAAATGAAATACAAAATCCATTAGAATGGACTTTTGAGTAACTTTCTTTATATTTTATAAAAAATTGTATTTTACAAAAGCCATTGTGAATGCTCTTACATGCGGCACAAAATCTTGAGCAATTGAGTTAGTTGTTAGATCACAATCAATAGGATTGAAAGAGTACTTAAGATTGATTAGTAAATAGCCTAATGCATAGTAGCATAAAACTTAATATAAGCAAGCATTTATGGATTTCTATTTCTCTACTTTAACTGGAAGAGTTTTTTCCAACCGTAATATCTCTAAACATTTCCTTTGGATTGATCAGGATCACATATTAAAGCTTTACATGGAAGTTTCAGCTCTACAAATTAACCGTATTTAACGATAGAGATCAATGCATGCATGTCATGTTACCTCTAACCATGCAGAAGATATAGTGAGGTCGTACGAAGCAAATCCACCCTCATTCTTTCTGCATTTTCAAGAATAAGAAAATATATTCAAATTAATTAAGTTTTTTAATATTTTAGATTAAAAAAATAATAGATTTTTTTAATAGATTTATAACTGTATCAGATGGCATGCTTGAAAACAAGAGTGCTGCCTGCAAATTAATGATTTTTAAAGTCTCATGATTTTTAAAGTCTTGTGATGAAATTAATTTATTGGCCTGAAAACTACAAGAGATCAGATGGACAAATAAGGTGAAATCCCTGCATGTAGGACACAAATTAACAACTACATACTAGTACTGTGTTAGTGCATGTAATACCGCGTTATATCTAATATGGATAGAAAATTTTAGCCATTTGCCAAGACTTCGTCTTCCCCCACCACCTCGATCGGAAATCAAGAAGTACGATCGAAAGAACATTCGCAGCTTCTGCATGCCTTTGGATGACTAAAAAATAGACTGCCTTGCTCATTTGCTGCAAAAGAAAAATCCAAAGTGTGTACCCATCATTTTCTCGATTTTTTTCCTTTGATCATGGGTGCACGTTCTCTAGAGTCATCTGCACTGTCACGGAACTCCAATGGTCATTGGCAGCTAGCTAGGGAACTTGCATAGCATTGTGCGTCGACCTTTACTTTGTCTTTTTATTTACTTGGTCGTAATTCTTAATTTCTATTTATTTTCTCATTCTTTTATTTGCTGAAAAATGTACATCAACCTTATAATTTTGCTTAAAAAGGAAAATATTATTTATACTTATAATTTTTACTTACAAAATAATCATGCTTATTGACATATATGATGAATTATTAATATGGATTTAAAATTATGAAATTTAAAATTTAAAATTATGAAATTTAAAATTTAAAATTTGAATTTAAAAAGAAACCTAAAAAAGTGAGTATTAATTTAATATATGTAAAATTATAAGTACGTATATATATATACAGTATTTCGCTGCTCACTGAGTAAATCAGAGAGCCGGACACATATGGTACTGATAGCCATGATGAAATATAGCCGTCGGCCTTTCACATAATTTAAGGAATCAAATTATCACAATCCTCCATCTAAAATCTCTTCTTATATGTTTGACCAAACCATTGCCACATACAAATCTATGTCTTACGTACAGTGTTCCCTAACAAATAGATCAAATCAATTAGCCATGACAATAAGCCTACAATTGTGGGCCACAAATTATGTTAACATCCTACATAGATTGTGTTATCTGCATAGGCTGTATTCGTCAAACCATATATATGGTCTAAGTCGTAGGGCAGGGCTGTGATTGTCAATAACACGTACATGACTATAGAGTTATAAAATAGAGAAAGGGACGTCATGATTGTGAATTTCGTGTATTTTCTGGTTAAAGGAGAATGGATGATCCTTTTTTTTTTCCTACCGTTGTTTGAATTTCTTTTGTAAAACAATAAAATCGTCGTCGAACTCTGCCAGGTCCCGAAGGACCAGGCTGGCCAGCAGACTCTTCGATGATTAAGTTAGTCACTATTTTCTTATCTCTAGTTTAATTCAAGAGGGAGTGATCAATGAGAATATTAATTAATTCTTCCCTTCAGCAATCCCCTTTCCATATTAAGGAGTGACTTTTATTGAATCGGTTAGATAGTTGAGAGTTGGTGGTTATCCCCTTAAAAAGGGGCTCAATGGCCATTATCTAAGAAGCAAGCTTTAATTATCCGGTTATTCACCTGATCATTGAGCGGGCCACTAACTACGTACTCTTATCCCCAACAATTACCATTAATAATCGAACTTCATGAAATGCATATTGGGAAATATACTTGGAATGTGATAAATCAATGATCAACACGATCCATATAAAGGTGATGAATTAAAAAAATATAATGACTTTATTATATATGTTTGTCATTCTCTTCCACAAGAACAAGAAAGTAAAAATATGATCTAGCTAGGAACTAAGCAATTTGTGGCGTATAAATTAATTAAGTTGTCGCAATATGCAGCATGTATAGTTGGGAAGAAGCCAAACGTACTTGCGCCCTCAAAAAGAAAAAAAGAAGCCGTCGGCCTTCCACATAATTTAAGGAATCAAATCAATTAGCCAAGACATGCAATGAGCCTACAATTGTGGGCCACAAATTATGTTAACATCCTACATAGATTGTGTTATCTGCATAGGCTGTATTCGTCAAACCATATATATGGTCTAAGTCGTAGGGCAGGGCTGTGATTGTCAATAACACGTACATGACTATAGAGTTATAAAATAGAGAAAGGGACGTCATGATTGTGAATTTCGTGCATTTTTTGATTAAAAGAGAATGGATGATCTTTTTTTTTTTTCCTACCGTTGTTTGAATTTCTTTTGTAAAACAATAAAATCGTCGTGAAACTCTACCAGATCCAAACTACGTACTCTTATCCCCAACAATTACCATTAATAATCGAACTTCATGAAATGCATATTAATGGAAAATATACTTGGAATGTGATAAATCAATGATCAACACGATGCATATAAAGGTGATCAATTAAAAAAATATAATGACTTTATTATATATGTTTGTCATTCTCTTCCATGAGAACAAGAAAGTAAAAATATGATCTAGCTAGGAACTAAGCAATTTGTGGGGTATAAATTAATTAAGTTGTCGCAACATGCAGCATGTATGGTTGGGAAGAAGCCAAACGTACTTGCGCCCTCAAAAAGAAAAAAATAAGCCAAAAGTGCGGGAAAATACAGGCAGCCCATGCAAACGAAGTCGATGCATGACCTGATCCTCATATATCATATTACTTCACGAGTTTCACTTTATTTATTCAGAGTTTGATGCCAATATTACATGACTAGCTTATTTAAGGTCACCCTCTAAAATTAAACTCGTAGATGCATGCTTGCCTTGGTCAGGAACTATAAGCAACGATCGAAAAGCTCTAATTATTAATTAGTAAGGCCGCTGCCCGACATAGTTGCCCGGGGGGTCATAGTTGCAAGTGATGAAGGTGCCGCCATTGTTGCATCTGACTTTAGCACAGCCAAGGCGCACAGAATTGCGCCAAACCACCTGAGTATAGTGGCCGCACTGGCGGCCGGCAGCACATGAGTTAGTGTTGTAGTTGTAGTCGGCCTTCTCTGCTACCCAAAGGTTAACGGCAGCCGTTCCCGAGAGGTCACCACTGCTCCATGCAATATTCTCGCCGTAAGGGCCACCCGAGTGCACAAGTCTGCAATCACCCTTACGTTGATTAGCATAATTCTGTGCAAATGCGGCAACGGTTGCATCCCAAGCAATAGGTCCGACTCCAACCTGTGATCGAGCTGCGTTGTGAGCGTTGACGTAGTCTTGTGGTGAATCTTGGGCGCTGGATTCATGGACGAAGGCAAAGGTCAGGACAAAAACAAATATTATTGCTGGGGAAATGTTTCTCATGATCGTGAGTCCCTGCATATTGGTTTCTCGTATGTAATGCAAAGAAAAAGCTAATTAGCGTGCAGGATGGTAGAGCCAGCATGCATGAGCGGTACTATATATAGGGAAATTATAAATGCTTGGGGCAATATGCAAATGAGTTAGGGTAGGGACACGAAATTCCGTAATTTTATCATTTCCTAGCCACCAGTAGTACTTTGTGGAAATTATGTCATGGGTTTTGGAAGAGTTAATGATCTTTAGTAGAATGTTCAAACGTGGGAAGCGTAAAACTTTGGTGGAACTAAAGAGACCAAAACACCACTTGCATGCAGTAGTACCATATATAATAATTAATGACGATATTAATTTTTATATATCATTCATATATATATATATATATAATGCGTATTGTACGTACCATCTATGATTCGAAAAATACAATTATTATACACATAATCTGAGAGAAAAAAATGCTATCAGTTATCGTATATTAATATCAATTTTGGGATCATTATATATGACACGCGTTTATAAGATTAATCAAAGACAAGCCGGTAAGCTGTGTTTTATGATCTATAGCTAGCAGAAAACTAACATGTTTAGCTAGCTTTCATTACAAGAAAAGTGTTAAAAGATATTAACTCAAGGAAAATCATGGCAAAATGTCTTGATCACGTACGTACTTATGTAGAAAAGATATTCTATAAGATAATAAAAGAAAAAGGTTGAAATAACTCTAATGAAAATAGACATATATTAAATGCTAGCTTCAAGTACTTTCATATAATTATATAATAAAAATTTTTAGATACACAATTTAAGTTTCTAAGAAAAATTCAATTTTTTTTATTGGGGTTATATATTTTTTTATTTTTTTAAATATATATATATATAATTTCTCAATTTTTCTAAACAAAACATGAATTACTTATACCCATATTTTGGTTTTGCCTCTGTGCTCCCTTGAATCCGCCGGTGATTTAGGTGACTTGAGCTTGCATGACAGAAGTCTAATTTCTACGCCTAATTTATCCTGTAATAAAACTTATAATTCGAGTCAATATTCCCTACGATCCGGTCTAACAGTACTTATAGCGGCCAATTAAGTACCGTATTGTTCATGTTATTGTTATTCAAAATATGCAAGCAATTACTAAATAATTAGTTAATTACATATATGTCGATATATGGCCTAAAAATCAGCGCATGCATGCACTTAGTCCAGGGTGGGAGTCGTACCTGATCTGTAAGTCATGATGAGAAGTATGCCAATGACCAACGTAAGCTAAGTTGATTGCGATCGAACTCGCGAGTGCGTGAACTCGGGTGGTCCTAATTATGGTGATAGATCTAACATATATCGCATTGAACAGTACTACTACTGGTCATGACCTGACGATCACGACTATCTCGATGCATGCATGCCGTGATCATGAATTAACTTAATTTGTGGGTAGAAAAATTAATTAAAACTCGTGAGAGCATGTTATATATATATATGTATATATATATATATATATTAATTCGTGTTTACAAGTCAAAGCACTGATCAATCGAAAGTCGAATGGCATTTCGGTTATCGATCATGAGGAGGATTATATATATGCGCATCATGATCTCTATCTTCATAATAGTCAAAACTTTTAACGATTTCAAATATTTACTTTTCTCTTAAAATTCTAATGATTAAATCACGATCATTCAATCTTTAACATAGAGCACGATTGATCACACTTGATAAGAGAAGAAAATAACTAGAATCACACATAAGTATTACTCAAAATATACTCTCCAATATCTCCAAGTAGAAATATATGATCCTCTTATCCAATTGGATTCCTTAAATAAATAATCTAAAAGCAGTTTGAATTGCAGAGGATTTTGCTAACGGAGCGCTGTCGCAAGGAACTCTTCTGACGGAATGATGTCATCTGGCGCTTAATCTTCTCAGCAGTAATAATATCTCATTCAAACTCTTCTCTGGATAATTACAGAACCATTGGAACTCGATTTTCACACTTTTAACATATCTAAAACATTTCTTAATAATTTTTAGATAAACTCAAAATAGTTATGGATAAAGTCAAAATATTTTACTTTAAAGCTGTGTTCATGATCAGCCCTAATTAAGGATCGGTACCGTATAATATATATTAATACATATATGTGGGTATGTAAGTCAAACGGCCGGATATATATATAGTAGCTAGCAATATGCTCAAAGAAAATCACGCTTCCTAGTTACGTAGTATTTTAAAAGGAAAAGAGAAATAATTTAGTGACAAAGTGATTATATAAAAATAATCTCACAAACTTATGTGATTTGATGTTATTTGTCAGATTATAAAGTTATTTTTATTGTAAAACAGATCTTTATAAGGATCACATGAAACATGTTAGTTTTTTAGATTACTTTTATGTAATCCTTTGTGACTCATGTAATAGTACTCCTCAAAGAAAAATGATAGATCCATCGATTATTTGTATCGAAATTAGGGGTGGGCTCCGACTCCAACGGAGTCGGAGTTGTCGTTTCCGACCTCCGACTCTGACAAAAGTCGAAGCCGAATTGCCCCTCCGACTCCGACTTCGAACTTAGTCAGAGTCCGATTCCGATCGGAACTCCGAACGGTGGTCGGAGGGAGTTCCAAACGGAGGTCGGAGCTCCGACTCCGAATTAAATTTTCGAACTCCGTTCAGAAATAAATTTTTAGTTGTTATTTTCTGTTCTTTTTTTATTATTATTTAAATTTTGTTGTTCAATTTCGTTTCAGATAGTGAGCAACATATATATATTTTTTAAAAGTGAACCATCTACAAATATTTGGTTTATTCAAGAGTTTTCAATAATTTAAATATTCCTTCTGATTTTGTTACTGAATTTTGATTATATCTTTAATTTGTTTTATGTCTACCTGAAATTTAGCATTAAAAGTGCTCATGACTCATGAGTCGAAAATTACAAAATTTTAAAATTTTATAGAAAAGAATGATGGTACGAATTTGTATAATTTGATTAATTTCAGTTGGATAATAAATTATAAACGTTTGAGAGAGGATGGATAAGTACTAATAGAAATTATAGAATAAAGAGTACTTATCCCACGTCTTTGCTCGGGATATAACTACATAAATATAACTATATAAATAGTTTAAAAAGTAACTAACATGTATGATGTAGCCATAAGTTATAACAGTCTCATTTATAACGTAATAACAATATGATTCAGCCTTGAAATATAACTACATAAAAATTAAACACAGATTTCACTCAAATGCTTTTTATTCCATTGGTGATGCATAAAATGAAAATAGAAAGTTGCAATCAATAGATGAAAAAAAATTAATAATAAAAAATTGAATACGGTAAAAGAATAATTTGATTCTTACCAAGAAATGAGGTTCTCTCAACTTCATTTCAACTCTCAAGTGGCGTCCGTTTCAGACTCTCAATCATCGGTAATTATGTTAGGGTTCACAATTAGATCTATAAAATCATAAAAAGTAGAAGTTAGAAACATTAAAAATAATTAAATCATCATTTAAAAGCATATAAACTTACCCAATTCAAGCCTATAGCTCTCGGCATCAACGGCAACAGTATCTAGTCCAATGGGCGTTTCACTTATCCAATCCTGTGTGCAAACAAGGGCCTCCACGGTTGACGGTGACAATGAACTCCGATAAGCATCCAACACGTGACCTCCAGTGCTAAATGCCGACTCTGAGGCAACCATAGTGACAGGAATGGCTAGCACATCTCGGGCCACACGGGAAAGGACTGGATACTTGGTGGAATTAACTTTCCATCAAGTTAATAACTGAAATACATCACTAGGTGCCTCGACAGCTTGCATAAAATATCGTTCAACCTCAGATGTACAATGCATAATATTCCTTGTTGACATGAGTTGATGATACTGCCGTATAATACGATTGCCTCTAACCCCTACAGATGGGTCAGTATCACCTGAGAAAACTGTCGATCCTGTCGGCCTCGAATGTGAGGAGCTACCAACTGCGGATGAAGGCTGAGCACTAGTACTGTAGTGATGATATAAGTCATCAACATCACTTTTTAGCAATCTAATAAACTCTCCAGCCTTCACTGCCCCGAGGACGGAATTTACCCAAAATTCTAGAACGGCCAACTTAACTCGGGGGTCAAGGATCACAGCCACAAATAGCAATCTATTTATCTTCTCAATATTCCCCCAATATTTATCATATTTGATCTTCATCCTCGTAGCCATAGCAGATAACAATCCAGCAGAGTCAATACAACTATTTTCCAACTGGAAGTGAAGCTCTGAGAGCTCGCTGAAAAATGAGTTCGCAGTCGTATATTTGGATCCAAATAGCCGCATGGTTATCTCATAAAAAGTTCTTAAAAATTCAACAAAATAACTCACACTGGTCCAATCATGTGCGTCCAGCGCACCGAGCCCCTGTCCTGCTGGCTCCAACAAAGCATACCTCAGGCCCCCATCCTCGACCTCCATCCGCTCGAATGTTTTTTGGTACTTCTGTGCCACATCCAACATCATGTATGTAGAATTCCATCGAGTTGGAACGTCCAAGCACAGCATACTAGAACATTCAATCTTCAGATCTTCTGCTATTGCCTTAAACTTGGCAAGCCTTTGAGGGGAACCCCTCACATATCGTACAATATTGCGGACTCGGGTTATGGAATCATGAACCTCTTTTAATCCCTCAAGAACTATGAGGTTAATGATATGAGCACAGCATCGAACGTGAATAAACTCGTGGGCCCGAATGACATCATCTCTTACAGTCGTGTTCCGCTTAAACCAATCAATTGTTGTTTCATTCGCACTGGCATTGTCAACTATAATACACAGCACTTTTCGAATTCTCCAGTCCTTTAAATAATCATCCATTTTCGCCCCAATGGATGCACCTTTATGATCCACAATTTCTTTAAAATCAATAATTTTTTTATGCAAAATCCACTCACTGTCAATGTAGTGTGATGTGATACACATGTAGCAGACGTTCTATATGGAAGTCCATGTGTCAGTCGTAAAAGACACTCTCTGGCCAGTGGTAATAAACATCTTCCTCATCTCCTCCTTGTCATTCGCATGCCTCTTCATACAATCTCACATCACTGTATACCGTGATGGAATGGGAAATCGTGGCTCAACAAAATTTAGAAACTTTCGAAAGCCCATTTTCTCGACTGTGGTAAATGGCATCTCATCAGTAATTATCATTTATGCAAGCATGTCCCTCAACATCTTCTCACTGTATTGAGGGATGACCAATTTCTTAGTATGTGTACTATCAGTGGCTGTAGAAGTTTGGTAACTGAGGTTGGTTTGATCAGTGGCTTGCAATCCCTTCGCTATCTTATATCGTTGGCAACCATTTAGATGTGCTATTAACACACTGGTACCTTGCTTCTTCGAATGGCATCCACAAAGTGATCCACAGTAATGGCATCTTGCTACTGGGTTCGCAATATCACCAGGAATTTTGGTAAAATGCTCCCATGTCCACGACCTCTTTTTAGAAGGTCGTGGTGGTTGATCTTGCTTAATGGGCATCTCCTCCTCTTCGTTGAACATATCCTCATCCTCTATATCAACTGGGAGTGGGAGTCGACTACTTGCACAAGATGTAGCTGCTCTAGATGTAGCTGCCCTAGATGTGGCTCTAGGGGTGGAAGTACCCACCGGTGTAGGAGTTGTAGCATTGGCATCCGCCACATCCCCTTGTGGACGATCATCTCCACTATGTCTAGAATCCATATCACAATCAATGAAGCTGAAAAAATTAAATTAGAAGCAAAAAATTAGTTTAAAAATAAACTAAGCTATTGTATTATACAATAGGACATGTATTATTGTATCATAATGTATTATTGTATTGATGTATTATTACATCGAGGTTCGCTCGATGTGCGCTCGACGTGCGCTCGAGCAGAACCCATCCAGAGAGGTTCGCTCGACGTGCGCTCGACGTGGCGCTCGAGCAGAACCCATCCAGAAAGGTTCGCTCGAAGTGCGCTCGAAGTGGCGCTCGAGCAGAACTCATACAGAGAGGTTCGCTCGATGTGCACTCGACATGGCGCTCGAGCAGAACCCATCCAGAGAGGTTCGCTCGACGTGCGCTCGACGTGGCGCTCGAGCAGAACTTATATAGAAAGGTTCGCTCGACTTGCACTGGACGTGGAGCTCTAGCAAAACACATACAGAGAGGTTCGCTCGATGTGCGCTCGACGTAACGCTAAAGCAGAACTCTTCCAGAGAGGTTCGCTCGACTTCCGCTCGACATATCACTCGAGCCAATGTTCAATACAACGTGCGCTCGACTTGCGCTCGACACCTCGCTCGAGCGCAAGTCTTCAATACAATGTAAAATTTAGGGTTTTGAGCGCTGTGATTTGTTGGGACTATATTCAATATAACCAATTCACAAGAATCACAACTGCTGGCTCCAATTCATAAGAGACGTGCTTGAATTAAATTTAGGGCTCATAACCTTACTCTCACCGTAGGTGGAAGCT
Source organism: Juglans regia (assembly GCF_001411555.2). Classification (NCBI taxonomy): domain Eukaryota; kingdom Viridiplantae; phylum Streptophyta; class Magnoliopsida; order Fagales; family Juglandaceae; genus Juglans; species Juglans regia. The sequence continues at coordinate 2,176,135 of NC_049913.1, forward strand.
GAACAGAGGAGCAACGAGGAACGGCGGCACGGAGGAGCAACGACGAACGGCGGCACACTGGCAAGAAAGACACAAGATGTGAGGCGCAAGACGGCTTCACAGTTCACTGGTTCAGTGAGACGCGAGAGAGAAGGGAGAAGAAAGAAGAAAGCAGAAGAAGGAAGAAGAACTGAAGAAGGAAGAAGAATGGGGGACTTGGGGCTGGGGGTGACGCGTTTTGGAGGGTTTTTTAATATGAAACGACGCCATTCCATATTAAGTGGAACGATGTCGTTCAATTTTTTAAAAAAAAACCCAGCTGTAAAACGACGTCGTTTTACAGTTGGGTTTTTAAAAAAAAAATTCTGAGTCGGAGTCGGAGCTCCTTGTAGCTCCGATTCCAACTCCGACTCCGAATAGCTATTTCGGAGCTACTCCGAATTCCGACAACTCCGACTCCGTCGGAGCGGAAGTCAGACGGAATCAGAATTCTCGAAATTTTGCACACCCCTAATCGAAATGCATTCTTTTAGTATTTCTATTTGTTTATTTTTTAGTATTGAGTTTTTTTATTTCTTAATTTTTTTTTAAAATACAAAAAAAAAATACTGTTGTAAAAAAATTTTCTTTAACACTGTGTCCAAAGTTTCGGTACACTTTCTCTATGGCGGTAGCACCCTCTTCTATAATATTGTTATAATGTTAGATACAAATTTTAAATAGAAAAATTTTATATAAATATTTTATAAAAAAGTGAGTCTCATTAATAAATAATAATTTTTTATATTTATTTAAGGTGGATCCATTTTTTTATAAGGACTTATATAAATTTTGTCTATTTAAAATTTGTATAAATTATTTCTCTTTAAATTTGATCAAATCGATTGGTGCCTTTGATCTTCAGCTAGCGTCAACAAATCTTGTACAGTTTCCAAATTGTCTGCTTGATCTCTAGCTGATCTTCAAAACCTCGTGGTTAATTTCCACAACCTAAGCGATAATTAAACATTTCCACGCACGGCTTCCTTAGGATAACTACTACAACTTTGCCCTACCAAATTAGTCGAAAGCTATTAATTAATTTCTGATTGGTCCCGTAATAGGTGCGAGAAATATAGAGTAACCATGTGTCAATTATGAAAACATACATGTATGAAGCAATTCAACATGCAATTAATGGATATTCTCATGGGATATTTGGGATCAGGTCAAAAATTATTATTATTGATTTATGAAAAATTCTACTTATCATCTCTATATCACGCACTTATATTTAATTTTTATCTTTTTTATTTTTTTTTCTTAACAGATATATAATGTATGGATAATGTGTAGAAGAACTCTTAATTTATATTATGCTCATGAAAGAGTATTAAATCATTAAGAATTTTATTACTCATCATCCACATATACCATACATCACAAACTGCTAAGCCCAATATGGACATGGACATGGACCAATATGGCTAAGCCCACGTGACACAACAAACTGCTACGAATGCATCATTATTCATGTTACCAAATTGACTTGCGGTTGCCTTTGGATGACCCAAAAAGTAACTCAAAACAGGGTTAGTTTAGGTTGTATTTAGATGTTGAAGTAAGTTGAATTGAGTTGAGTTGAGATGATAAAATATTGTTAGAATATTATTTTTTAATATTATTATTATTTTAAGATTTGAAAAAATTGAATTGTTTATTATATTTTGTATTGAGATTTGAAAAAATTATAATGATAAATTAAAATGAATTGAGATGAGTTTGAGATCCAAACGAGACTACGTACGTACTTCCATACTTATTTGCTGCAAAAGGGCTAATGTTCCGCAGCGAGTGCAGCAATGAATGATTGGTATTTTTCTTGCACGTTCTAGATTCTCATCGTTCGCCGTGGCGTGTGGGTTACGAGTCACGACTTCATTCCAATCAGACTCGATCGTCGTAGGGACTTGCATGCACAAGTCTTCATTCCGTCGGCTTACCCAATTAATTAAGCTCCTTCTTCCAGGATTACTAAAGTCTAACCTACTATACAAAGAAAAAGCTAGGTGTATATATATATATATAAATATATATTTATAAATATATATATATATATATATATATATATTTATTGCAATTACCTTTACATGATAACCTTCCTTGCCTGCTCCTAGCTAATATTTATAGATTGCCTGCCTTACGATAAATAAATATTTCTCAAGCAAGTCATGCATTACTATGATATATATTGTTTAATTAATTAATTATAAGAAAAACAGACTTATGTGACCAACTTATTGCAACTAAAAGATTATTTATAACCAATTTAAATTACAAATAGTTATTTTGCTGGAATTAACTGGTTGCAAATAGGCAATTTTCTTGTAGTTTGAGTGTGTATTTTTCCCCATCATGCAATAATATCTCCAAATTTGTCAAAAAGAAAAAAAAATTTGGGGCTATTTGAGGTTGATCTGTTTCTCTCTTCAACTTAGAACAAATTTATTTTATTAGTGAAAACTGTTGTCGATCTTCATTTTTAACTTATTTGATCATTTATGAACATATTGATCATTGGTATGATACATTTTAAGGCTATGTTTGGAATACTAATTCACCTCAACCAATCTCAAATCAAATATTATTTATGGGACCCATTAATTTTTCAATTTTTCATAATAAAGTTAAATTCATTTTAACTTACTTCATACATTTAAACACATATCTCAACTTATTTATAATCAAACACATCTCAATGCATGGACTTACAAAATATTACTATTCACATATCAACTCAGATTATCTGAGATTATCTCAGCATTCAAGCGCAACCTTAACTGATTTTCTGTATAGATATTTAAGATAGGAAACTACTTATACATTATATTGATCAGTCATTGACTACTGTATTAATTGAAGATGACAAATTGAAACTGATCATAGCTAAATAGCATTACTCTTTTCAAATTGTCTGCTTCTCTCTTCAAAGCCCTAGCTAGTGGTTATTTTCCACGTCCTAAGCCATAAGCAAGCACCTTCTTCTTTTTTTTTTTCTTTTTTAGGGCAAGCAAGCATCTTCTTTAGGATAGCAAACATCTTCCTTGACGTCGTTTGAATAAATAATTGAATCACGAAATGTTCGCAAGCTGATTCGATATATATTCTTATATATGGAATGTTAATTAAATTTTCATTTTAGAGGTCTTGTCTAATTAAAAAGAGATCGATCAGGCCGTGGCTTTAGGGGGGAAAGTCGTAAATTAAGGAAATTAAAACAGTCGAAGCATCATGATCAGATCAGATAAGATGGACGGACTAAATGGACTAATTGGCATCGATCAACCCACGTACGATTTGGATATTCCTTACTATAAATAAAGGAGGGCAGACTTTTATTAAATTAAGGGGTCATAACTATTAATTGACTGCATAAAAACATATATAAAACAACACTGGACATGATCACAAAGCTAGCTTGCTAGCTAGCGCATGCATGAGTAACCAGGTGCTAGCTACATGACATAAAATTACCATATTTTAGAATCGTAAACACATCAGGCCGTTCAGCTAGCAGATCGAGATAAACCGAACAGCCTTGCTCGCAATTAATTAGTTGATCATCAGAGTGCGTTTCAGAATTTTAACATGCATCAGCTAGCACTGATCTAAACATCAAAAACGTCCAGAGGTTGTTGAAGAACTCTTAGATAGGGACGTTGATTGACATAGTTGCCTGGGGGGTCATAGTTGCAACTGATAATGGTGCCCCCGTTGTTGCATCGCACTTTAGCACACCCCAAGCGCACGGAGTTTCTCCAAACCACCTGAGTGTAGTGGCGGCACTCCCCACCGACACAGGAGTTGGAGTTGTAGTCATACTTTGGCTTCTCTGCCACCCACATGTTCACAGCAGCTGTGCCCGAAAGGTCAGTACTGCCCCATGCAAGGTTCTCGCCATAAGGCCCTCCCGAATGCACAAGCTTGCAGCTGCCTTTGAGTTTGTTAACGTAGTTCCGCGCATAAGAAGCTACCTTCGCATCCCATCTCATTGGCCCGACACCAACGATTGCACGAGCAGCTTTGTGCGCATTGAGGTAGTCTTGTGGGGAGTTCTGGGCAAGGGAGACGCGGAATATGGCCAAGCTTACGACACAAACAATTGCTAGAGAAAGCCTCATGAACATCATCCTATTGGTTTCTTTTATTACACGCACAATGCAAAACAAAATCTTAGACAATTGATTGATAAAGAAGCTGGACATGGATGCAGGCTATATATACATATAGAGCGAGAGAGAGAGAGAGAGAGAGATAGAGAGAGAGAGTGGAAGATTATGATCTGAACAAGTCTATAAAGGCCGCTGCATGATTGTTGAAGAGCATTAAAAAAATGAAGCCTCCAGAAACATGCATGGCCCTTGGACATAAATCTAATAGCCATCGCCTTCGGTTTGCTTAAAGATAAGATCATTGTTTAGTGGCACTAGCTTGATCAAATTTGACTTTCCTTGTATAAAATTATAAAGGTACCTTGTTTTACATAAATAACGTATACAAGACAAATTCTATAAAGTCTGTGCACCCTCTATCTCCATCATTTGGGATGATAAAGTTCATGGTAGGCTAGGCACTTTTTTATTTTAGAAAGAACAAGTTGCCATCGCGACCTTGTCTTGTTTTTCTCACGCAAGTGCTTCCTTTCCAATTCCAAAGTTGCAATTTTATTTTTATTTTTATTTTTTGTGATTCTAAATTATTTACAATCATTGCTTAATCGGTAATGTTTTATACCTTTAATTACCGGTAGTACTTAACGCCACGGTTAAAAAGGTGACCATCTGCATGACGGGCTGGCCCGTGGAGATCATATTTGAGATTTTCTACGAGAACCACATCTCCCAGTGGGTATATATATATGTATTTGAGTACCCATGGCCGTGGCTGATTATCGAGATCAAATAAATTAATGATGCCGTTAGATTATTCCAGCCTTCTCCGGCTGCAAACAAATGAACATTCCACAATCACAAAAACCTAAGTTCAATCCTCTATCTCGCGCGATAAGTATCGAGGAAAGATAAAATATTTTAGAAATTATTATCATTAATTAGGTACTGATCCTGTGATTTTTCTTTCTTTATACCATTAATAGAGATTAACTAACAACATAAATATTAACCATTATTTTATACCTCCTTTTGTCCGGCCATCAAAAGGCACATAGGAAGAACTATAACCACACCCGGCCACATTATAATTTTACTAGACAAATTACACCCCTCAAAGTCTTCAAGACCAATATTTTAAAATGGGCGTTCACCATCGTAATTACCGATAGGATCGTAGTTGCAAGTCATAAAGATCCCCCCATCCTTATTACACCTGACCCTGGCACACCCAATACGCTTGGTGTCGCGCCAGACAACTTGGGTGTAGTGCAGGCACTCACCACCCTTGCACGAGTTGGACTTGCGATCGTAGTATTGTTTCTCATCAACCCACATCTTCACAGCCTCTAGTGCAGTGAAGGTACCCCACCCTTGTGCGATGTTCTCCCCATAGGGTCCATTGGAATGCTCCAAGTTGCAATCCCTCCTCTTGTTAGCATAATTCCTGGCATAGACTTGCAGCGTGTGGTTCCATGTTAGAGGAGCAACACCGACTTCGGCACGAGCAGCATTGTGGGAGTTGAGAAAGTCTCGGTGGGAATTTTGTGCTAGGGAGGCTTGAATTAGGGTGAACCCAATGAAGCATATTGCTAGAAAAAACTTGCTAAACCTCATTTTAGAAGGTTTGTCAAGTTAATAGATTTGTGGTGGCCGTTGGTGGGAAAAATGGGGCATATGATCTCGGTTTTTATAAGCCACTTTGATCTGCACGATTAGCTGTACATACTATATATGGCAATAGCTAGTGAATATCAGTTGTCATATCTCCCAATTTCTCCCCGTTATAATCTCAACTTAATTATAAGTAATTAGGTAGAACGGACGTTATTAATCCTAGCCTATATATATATATTTATATATATGATCTAATTATATACATGGGCAGTGATACACTTACCTATTATGTCTTCTAGATGAACTAATAATATACATTTTCCCCCTCACGTTTTAATTAATGTCTTTCACCCCTTTTATTGGGAATGAATTAAGGGAGGACAATGATCTTTAGTCATCTGTCAAATAACTCCTAATTTCTAAAGAAAGAAATAGTCGGGTACGTAGACTTTTCGTACTATATATTGTTATTATTATTAAATGATATATTTTTATAATAATTTTATCAATGATATCAAGATAGAAATAAATACATTTAATTAGGAATCAATATCCTAATAATGCTATATACAGTTCTAAAATGTATAAGTATTCCTCAATCATTTTTTTTAAAAAAAAAAGTACTAGAGTCCACTTTTAAAAAATATTTTTTTCATATAGGTTGTAGATTTACTCACCCATTCTCTTTAAATGGAGTTTGCACATTCTAAAATTACTAATATAATTTCATTCTTTATATAAAGGGTATCCACAATCTACATATGTAAAAATACATTCACCATGCATATATGACAATTATCAAAGTCATAAAACGTCGAATATTTGTGTGTAATGCGAGAAATGATATTTATTATCGTAGGGTATGCAAATCTCATGCATTCTCTTTGAAAAAAGTAAATAAATCTAGTATCCATTTGAAAAATTATTTTTTTAAAATTAGACTCCACTATTTTTTCAAAGTGGACAGACTTGCAATAATTCTAGGACAGTATCTAGCATTATTCTACATTCATACCACTAACTTGTACTTCGTATTTCATGTAGCATTTTATTTTTGTTTTCAACTAACCTTCAAAGTCCTTTCCATGATTAATTTATGTTTTTAAAATAAATACTTTTTTTTAAAGGAAATCATCTCTCACATTTCATTAGATTTGAGAATAAATACATGGAGGAACCTCCTCCATAGTTACAATGAAATCTGAAATGGAAAGAGTATTTTTTGCTAACAAGTGTGCTATGTTATTACCATTTCTCCTGACATGATAAATTTCACACTTAGCAAAACAACTAGATAACAGTCTAGCCTCACTCACAAACATGCTTGCACTGGACCAAGCCTCTGCAGTGGCCTTGAGATCATTAATAACCTACAATGAGTCTCCTTTGATGATGACTTGTCCAAGACCTAAATCAATGCCAAACTTAAAAGCCTACAATGCACCATAGGACTCAGCTAGCAATGGATTAGGATCTATTTAACTTAAAAGCCTAAATCACACGATAGCGCGCATAGAATATAATTTGAAATAAATTTCGATCTGCGCATGGTCTGGTTACTAAAATAATAAATTAAATGAATAAGTAACCCACCTAATTACTAATTTAACATGGCTTATGAGTCTTGATTAGACAAAGATATAATATATTTCCCTATCTGCAGCACATAATCTACTCCGGACAAGCTAGTTAATTAATCAACAAAAACTATGAATTGAGATTGAGAAAAAATACTACACAAAAAGAAAACTTTGAAAAATAATGATTAATTAAAAAATTAGAAATTGTTTCATGAAGCCTTGATTGGCTTAAATAGCTTCATAATTTGAAATTGTGAGAATTTTCTTAAAAATCATAAATCTAAATTATTGCATGAAAATAAAATACATAAGTAAACAAAAATCCTTTCAAAATTTTGGTCAAAATTGAAATCAGAATTACTTTCAAAACTTGAAATGAAATATTTTCTAAAAAGACAAAACTGATATTACCCTGATCCAAAGAAGATTAAGTTTTTATTACCATAATTGTTGAGTATTTGGAGTCTAGTTCACGCCGCTCGAGCGGAGCGTCTAGCCGCTCGAGTGAATACAAGTCAGAGAGCTTCGCTTGAAGAGAGCTCAACAGACCGCTCGACCAAAAGCAAGTCAGAGAGCTTCGTTCGATAACTGCTCGACACTCAGCTCGAGCAGAGGGAAGTCAGAGAGCTTTGCTTGAGGAGCCGCTCGACACATGGCTCAAGCGATTGCGGGAAACAGGTTCTCTCGATGCCGACTCGACACGCCGCTCGAGCGAACATCACTAATTCTGCTGAGTTTAGGATTTCTGCCGCATAACAGATAAATTGTTTATGTTTTTTACTTGTACTGTATCAGAGTGAACAGTAGTCGTCCTATACTATTGTATTGTGATTCCTCAAGAAATAAAAATCCTCTGCAGCTCCCGTGAACGTAGGCAATTTGCCGAACCACGTATATTGTGTCTCGTGTTCTTGATTGTGTTGTTTTTACTTTGTTTGCCATAATTGGTGTATGTGCTTTGCATAGTATTTCACAACAATAATTGCTTAGATTCACCTTCTTAAAGTACTTGAACGTAATCAATGTAGAATCTAGAATATTGCGTACTCCATAACTATACAGCGCTTGCGCACTTCACGACTGCATGTAACATTACTCAATGTTCATGGTTCTTTAATGAGGCTGACAATGATAGTTCACTTACATGGCTCTCAAAAACTTTAGTTGAGAATATTCAGTGTGATTGAAAAGTTTGTTTTTGGGAGAAGTTTTGGCATCTCACGGGGAGGAACCTGTGAAAAGTTTGGGTAGAGCCTTTGATAATGTTTAATTCCTTTGATGGAGGATATATTGATAATTGTAATTGTGCACAGGCTTGCTTATGCTCAAGTCTTGTACATATTTCCTTCCACTTAAGATAATTTGTCCTGGAAGTATGAAGTGTCATTGATGGGTGCTTTAGCTTGCTCTCATGAAGGAGATATCCCCCATCGAGGAAGACGGTTGTAAATCTCTGCCACACTGGAAGTTAACAATCCATTACTAATTTACTTAGATTAAACCCCACCTCCCCCAAGAAAAACAAAATCGGTGGCAACTATCTTTGAGGTTGGGTGATAGTGGAGTAATAAATAACCGGAATAAAGATTTCCTCTCTTGCATGTCTCACAATGCAAGTGATAAGGAAATAATGTACAATGAAATTACAAAAAGTCTTTAGGGTTTCTAATTTCTCGCTGATGAACGTCCCTTTATTCTTAATTTTATCCTTATGGTTTCTTATGCATAACAATTGGCCTTTATGAACGATATATTGGGTTTGGAAGAACAAAAATTGAAATGTACAGCCAGATAGTACATTGGTTTAGTCGAAATGCTCTGTAGTCGAGTACTAGTTTAGGCATTTTTCAGTCACTTGAAATGATCGTATGCAGCAATGGATTTGGGCCTTCTTCAATCACTTGAAATGCTTTGCAAAAATAGGTTTGGACGACAGGGAGGTGTTGGGTTCCATCCCTAGTAGGAGTGATAAACGGTCGATCCAGACCGGAGAAATTGACCGGACCATTCGTTTCGGTCTGGACTGGACAACACCAGACTGAGACTAAGACCGGTCGGTCTCAGTCCATGTTTTAGAGGACCTAAAAGTTACGGTCTGATCCCGGTCCAGGGTTTTTCCACCCTGGACCGGACCTAATGAAAAATAAAAATAAAAAATATATTTTATATATATATTATTTATATAATAATTGTACAATTTATTATGTAATTTTCATCTAACCTATCACCATTAACAATATAAAATTTTAAAAATGTTATTAACACTTGTTAATATTCTCTCAATTAATTAATATATAATATCAATTAGCTAATTATATAGTAATTATATAAATTAATAATGTAATTTTCATCTAATTTATTATCATTGACTATATGAAGTATTTTTCTATTGAGTTAGTTATATAATCCATGTTAATAAGTCACTTAATTTTATTTTAATATTTTAAATAAATTTTTTTTATTAATTAATTAAAAATAATTAGGCTAGATCTAACGGACCGATAGCTACCGGTCCAGTCCAATCCGGTCCTTATGGGTGTTCGGTCCAGTATGGTCTGAGAAAATGATGGACCAAAAATGGTTCATCTCCGTACTGGACCGGATTGACCGATTTGAACCTTTAATCATTGGGCTCTGCAGAAATGCATTTTTCAAACCTTCCTTCTTCCTTCTACGCTTCACTTCATTCGCGATCCTTCCTTCTTTCTTTCACTCTAGGTTTTAGTCGCTGGGTTATGCTTTCTCTCGATTTTCATTTTCTTTTTAAATTTCTGTCAGGTGCTATAGTCGATTGCACGATGGTTCAACAGGGACGGTTGTACATAGCAAAATTGAATTATATGTGTTGAAAATAAACACGACTACGACTAGCTAGAATCTATCACGTGTCATTTGATGGTACTGTCTTAACAAGTTTTTAAGATAGGGTCAATATTTGAGCTCTTGTCACGTATATATGATCAGAAACATAAGTTTATAAAAAACAAATAATTATTTTTCCTCATTTTCGTTTAGATGAATGGGAATTGTTAAAATTTGCAAATTAATGACTATACATCACAAATACCACCTGCGTCGATCATGATCTGGCCATTAATATTGCATCGGCAAACTTCTTTTTTCCTAATTAATTTCTTTTTTATTTGATTATATATAGGTAAACGTGCGTCATTTCATTTTTAAATTAGAAGGAGTGCTTTGCTAAGTTCCTACCACGTTAAGTGATCTAGAGACCTGGCCAAGAGTGATATTATTTATAAAAACCCCACACAAACGCATAGATTGACCAAGAGTAGAGCTTGGGATGCTTTGGGCTCGACCTCAACTCCGCGGCAAGTCTAGGGACTTGTATCCGAGAGGCCATGTGGGCAGAGCTCAAGATGCTTTGGACTCGACCTCAACCCTGCGGCCCTTCCTGTTGTGAACACCTCCTCGTATTGAGCCCATCGAGTGTGGACCCTCCGAGCCTACAAGGTGGAGCCTCTTCCCACGATTGTGCGGATATCACCCATTGAGTTGTTTGCCCTCACTCGGCTCAGGCGTCACGGGCTCCCTTGAGCCTCTCTCCTAGGCCTTCGTCTCCTCGGGCCCTCGGATGTTCGCCCTCGCGACGTTCCCGTTGGTCCACCGCCTATCGCCGCTGGTCTAGCAAGCCCCCTAATGCCTCCCTCCTTTGCTTCATGGTCCAACAGTCCTCAATACTTGCAGTACTTGCAGCTCTCATGACCCCTATGTGGCTCCTTCTGCAGGTTAGGGGCTCGGGGAGCGTTCGCCTTCTACGGCCAGGCTCATTTGAGCATGAGGCTCACCACACGCCTGAGCCGACACTTCACCCCTTCTCCTGGCCTCCCGTGCTCCTTTCTTGCCCCCTTCGCAATTCGGCCTGCCTTTCTGTTCAGCAGCCTTCCTGTCCAGTTGCTCTAGCTCAATCCTCTGGGGAACCGTCAAGGCCTTAAGGGTGTCTTCAGCATTAATGAAATCATCGACTTAGTCCTTAAACTCCCTTAGTGTTGTGGGGGTTCTCCGGGCAATCTCGGTCATGAACGGGTTCAGGGGCCAGATCCCCCCCCCCCCCAAGTAGGGCTGCCAAGGTGATCTTCTCATCCCGGTCGTCTGTGGTCATATATTCCCAATTGCACTGAGAGAGGTGGTCCTTGGACCCTTCGTACACATCTACTTGTAGAACTTTGAATCTCTAGGGGGAGAAGAACCACCATGACCTCGGCGCTATACGGCAAGTCTGTGTTAGTGAGCACATGTTCCATCGAGGACGACGTGCCTACCCATTTTGCCGTTTCTGCGTTTTTATCCTCGAGCTCGAGGAGCATCCTGCGCCTCTCCTCTTCGACCGCGGCGGCCTATCTAGGATTCACCGTGGCTGATTATCGAGATCAAACAAGATGCTCGAATGAATAATGATGCCAATTTATTATTCCAGCCTTCTCTGGCTGCAAATAAATGAATATTCCATAATCATAAAATGCCAAGCTCAATCCTCTATCGTAAGTATCGAGGAAAGATAAAATATTTTAGAAATTATTATCATTAGGTACTGATCCTGTGATTTTTGTTTCTTTATACTAGTAATAAAGATTAAAGAACAACATAAATATTAATATGATTGATATTATTAATCATTATTTTATCCCTCCTTTTGTCCCATAAAACGTACATAGGAAGAACAATAACCACACCCACATTATAATTTTTCTAGACAAATTACACCCCTCATAGGCTTCATGACCAATATTTTAAAATGGGCGTTCACCAACGTAATTACCGATAGGATCGTAGTTGCAAGTCATAAAGATCCCCCCATCCTTATTACACTTGACCCTGGCACACCCAATACGCTTGGTGTCGCGCCAGACAACCTGGGTGTAGTGCAGGCACTCACCACCCTTACACGAACCGGACTTGCAGTCGTAGTATTGTTTCTCATCAACCCACATCTTCACAGCCTCAAGTGCAGTGAAGGTACCCCATCCTTGAGCGATGTTTTCCCCATATGGTCCATTGGAATGCTCCAAGTTGCAATCCCTTCTCTTGTTAGCATAATTCCTGGCATAGACTTGCAGCGTGTGGTTCCATGTTAGAGGAGCAACACCGACTTCGGCACGAGCAGCATTGTGGGCGTTGAGAAAGTCTCGGTGGGAATTTTGTGCCAGGGAGGCGTGAATTAGGGTGAACCCTATGAAGCATATTGCTAGAAAAAACTTGCTAAACTCCATTTTAGAATGCTTGTCAAGTTAATAGATTTGTGGTGGCCGTTGGTGGGAAAAATGGGGCATTTTATATCGGTTTTTATAAGCCGCTTTGATTGCATGATTAGGTTTACATACTATATATGGCGATAGCTAGTGAATATCGGTGGCCGTATCTCTCAGTTTGATCTCTTTGTTATAATCTCAACTTCATTATAAGTAATTAGGTAGAACGAACGTTGTTAATCCTGGCCTATATTATATATATATATATATATGATCTAATTATATACATGGGCAGTGATACACTTACCTATTATGTCTTCATGATGAACTGATAATATATATTTTTCCCCCTCACGCTTTAAACGTCTTTCACCCCTTTTATTGAAAATGAATTAAGGGAGGACAATCTTTTGTCATCTGTCAAATAACTCCTAATTTCTAAAGAAAGAAATAGTCGGGTACGTAGATTTTTCGTACTATATATTGTTATTATTATTAAATGATATATTTTTATAATTATTTTATCAACGACACCACGATAGAAATTGGATACATTTAATTAGGAATCAACATACTAGTAATGCTATATACTGTTTTAAGATGTGTAAGCATTACTCATTCCTTTTAAAGAAAGTATTGGAGTCCACTTAATTTTAAAATATATTTTTTTCATATAAGTTGTAGATTTACATACCCATTTTTTTTAAAGGGACTTTACACATTTTAGAATTATAAATATCATTTCTCTCTTTATGTATAGAGTATTCATTCTCCACGTACGTAATAATACATTCACCACTCATATATGACAATTATCGAAGTCATAAGAGGTTGAAGATTTGTGTGTACGTTATGCGAGAAATGATATTTGCATTCGTAAAGTGTGCAAATCTCATACGTTTTCTATGAAAAAAGTGAATCAATCTAGTACCCATATGAAAAATTATTGTTTTAATAGTGAATTCCACTATTTTGTCAAATGGAGTGGGCAGACTTGCAATAATTCTAGAACCGTATCTAACATTATTCTACATTAATACCACTAACTTGTACTTCGAATTTCTTGTAGCATTTAATTTTTATTTTCAACTAATTAACCTTGAAACTCTTTTCCATTAATTTAAGTTTTTAAAATGAATACTAATTTCCCATGATAGTATTAGAATATAATTTCAAATAAATATTCGATCTGTGCATGGTCCGGTTACTAAAATCATAAATTAAATAACTAATTAACCAACCTTACTACTTTAACGGGCCTTACGAGTCTTGATTAGACAAGATATATACTTCCATTGAGAAAAGATACTACACAAAAAGAAAACTTTGAAAAATAATGATTAATTATAAAATTAGAAATTGTTTCAGGAAGCCTACAAGTTGACCGGCTTAAATAGCTTCAAAATTCAAAATTGTGCGAATTTTCTTAAAAATGGATAAATTAAATTATTGCATGAAAATGAAATACTTAAATAAACAAGAATCCTATCAAAATTTCGATCCAAACCAAAATTAGAATTATTTCCAAAACTTGAAACCAAATATTTTTTAAAAAGACAACTGATATTACCCGATCCAAAGAAGATTCAGCTTTTAGTACCGTAATTGCTCAAATTCACCTTCTTAAAGTAGTTCAACATAATCAATGTAAAATCTAGATCCATATTCCATGCATGCATTAATTTGGAAAATATGCACAAATAATTGAGAAATGATAGTTACAATTCTAGATTGTGTAAACTCCGCACATTCCCTTTAAAGTGATTAAATCTAGAACTCATATTAAAAAAATTATTTTTTTAATAATAGAACTCATTCTTTAAAAAAAGAAGTGCACGAAACTTACACATTATATATCTAACATTACTCTAAATAATTTGGATAGTAAGTGATGGATCGCTGTTTCTCTGCATTATATTCGATCTTATCAATTCATGAACCGTTTCAAATATCTAATTATATATGTTGAAAATAAACACAACTAGGACAAGCTAGAATCTATCACGTGTCATTCGATGGTACTGTCTTAACAAGTTTTTAAGACAGGGTCGATATTCGAGCTCTCGTCTCGTATACATGAAAACATAAGTACTTTCTCATAAATAAATAATTATTTTTCCTAATTTTCTTTTAGATGAATGATTACTCATGTTAAAATTTGCAAATTAATTCCTATACATCACAGATACCACCTGCTTAATACAAAATTAGCTAGCTAGCTAGTCATAATCGAGTTTTGTTACTCATCATCCTCACATACTACACATGTACTTTATTTTTTTAATTTAATTTTTTTTATTCTTCTTAAACTAATTAAATTCTTTTACTTATCATATATCCATATACCACATGAAAAAAGAAACACTATAAGAAAACTGCTTATTTGTAGCCATTTAATTCCAGCAAAATTATTATATATTTACAGCTAAAATGAGTCTATTTTGGTCATAAATAACTTTTTCGCCGCAATTAAATAGCCACAAAAGTCTATTTTTCTTGTAGTGAAAATGAAGTCATGTGTATTGTCTAGAAATGATGAATATAATTTTTTTCCAAGTGTTCATTTCATTTTTAAAGGAGTGCTTTGCTGGGTTCCTACCGCATTAAGTGATCTAGAGACCCGGCCAAGAGTGATATTATTTATAAAATCCCACACAAACGCACGGATCGACCGAGATGAGAAGAGTAGTTCATGGGCAAAGAACGTCTAGTAGTATATATTCATATATATATATATATATATATGTATGTATGTATATATGTATGTATGTATATATGGATGTATATAGTTAGTTCATTAATGAAAGAGACTTGCTAGAGTTTGCTAGCTGAATATAATTTTCAATGAATAATAAATTAGCTAGGGCAGGTAATTATAAGTAATGCTTTCGTGTCAACGTACCGAAAGAGACTGGCTATAGCTCTCTAGCAATGCTGCCAATAACAGAGCCGACCCGTGATGCTAGCTAGCTAGAAGCAGAAGGTCATGTGGCTGCATGGGCTGGTATTGAATTATGAACGCATGCATGCAGGGCCACTCTTGTTCACGGAGAAATATTCTTTCATGTAAAAAAGTTGTGCGTGTTAGGGTAATGGATTTATATTAAAAGCAGGAGATCACGTCATTCCTTAATTAAATGCGATCATTCGTAAACGCAGATGAGGCGACAATTAAACAAAATTGAGGCCCTAATTTCCTTAATATTGATAGATAAATAACTTAATATATAATACGCGTATATATATATGAGAAATATTCTAACCATAAAAAGATTAAATAAAAGTAATCTCACAAACAGACGTGGCTTGATGTAGTTCATCAAATTATAAAATTATTTTTATTGTAAAATAAATCTAACGAATAAGATGAAACCACGTCAGTTTGTAAGATTATTTTTATACGTGTAATTCTTTTGTAGATGTACCAATACTAGATATATATATATATATATATATATATATATATAGTGATAGTGATGACACCAATAATTAAGTTTATTATTATAATAAAATATGGTACTAAAAAGTTGTTCGTAAACCAAATTAAGATGCCCTCATACTCGACGTATATAAGTCCTAATTTATGTAACTTTGCTTTTTTAAAAATGATTTTTCTAGTATACAATTTTGCTTTTAAAAGATTATTTAATTAGGATTTGCTCAAACAATTTCCTTTAGCGTCTAAAGTTAAAAATTAAGTCCTATACATACATACATATATATATATATATAATTAAGTCACTCTCGCCTTTTCTTTTGTTTTTTTGTTAAATGATTGTCGCATGCAATAATAATATTCCCAAAAACGACACAAACGTACGTTGGTATGCTGATCATGAGAGAATATATATTTATATATATATTTATGTATATATATATGAACTACTAGTAATGCTAGCCGATCACCCGTGAACACACACATGGAACCATTTAAGTTTGCAATATAGGACAACGGAGATATGAACAAGAAGGTAAAGTTCGTTGAATAAGACGTACGGATATATCGACATTGTCTTTGTATACGGCCAGGAATTATTTAAGCAATTTCCACAGAATATATATTATATAGATGCCCTTATAAATGCTTGCCTTCTTTAATTTGGAAGTAATTATATATGAAGAACTAAAATGTGCTTTTTTCAAGAGAAGTATTAACGGTCGATGTCGATTATATATGATCAATTAAGTAATTAGCACAAGAAAAATATTGTAATTAATTTCGATCAAAATTGTCTCTCGCACATCCGCTTCTTCAGTCGGACAATCGAACTCAGCTAACAACGTGCATGGAGACATATATATATATATATATATATATATATATCAGCATATCTACTTGTTAATGAAGCTTGGTCCTCATTCATACCCTTTTTTCTAGGGAATTGGGTGCTCTCTCTCTCTCTCTCTCACATATAATCATAACATGGACTGTCAAAGTTGCAGTCAGATCCGGTGCTGCTTGAAGCTAGCTAGAGTACTCACTGCATAATTAAAGCAGAGATGAGAAAATTTTCTTCTTCAGGATATAATATTACCATCATTTTCCATTAAATCCATCGAAAGCCGGTACATATGTATAAAATTAATAACTACCATGCACATACAAACACTGCAACATACTTTTAACACAATGATTTGTACCTAAAACCATTTAGTAAGGACGTTCGCCGTCGTTATTTCCCGGAGGATCGTAGTTGCAGGTCACAAATATCCCACCACTGTTACACCTGACCCTGGCGCAGCCGAGATGCGTTGTGTCGCGCCAGACAATCTGAGTGTAGTGTCTGCACTCATCGCCAACACACGAGTTGGTCTCATAGTCATAGTATTGCTTCTCATCTACCCACATCTTCACTGCCTCTATTGCGGTAAAGCGACTCCAGCCAGCAGCAATGTTTTCCGAATAGGGTCCCATGGAATGCTCCAAGTTGCAGTCCCTCCTCTCACGAGCATAGTTTTGTGCATAGGCTGCAAGGGTATCGTCCCAAGAAATAGGACCAACACCAACTTCATCACGCGCAGCATTGTGTGCATCCACAAAGTCTTGGTCGGAGTTTTGAGCTAGGGCAAGATCATGAGTTAGGGTTAACCCCGCGAAGCATATGGCTAGCATAAACTTGCTTAGCCCCATTTTCAAGGCACAGGCAGGCATGCAGTTGATAGATTCTTTATTCTTATAAGTGACAATGCGGCATGCATCATGATATGGTTTAGGTGTTTTTATAGGCAAGCTAGGGAACGTTCTCTCTCTACTGCAGGTAAAAAGTATATGGTCGGCAATTTATTATTTGGGGAGTTCACATGCACAACATAATAAACAAAAGATCGAGGGGGCCCGCGGGGTGGTTTATTTCGTTTTCCGTTAAGAAAATGACATGAATCGGAATTCACATGCACAACATAAGGATATGTCTTATAATTAATGGTCCCATTCCAAATCATGGAACCAACGTATTAGCTATAGCGTGCATGATCTATATGTGCGCAATTGCAACAAAAAGTAGGGCTTGCCTGCATCCACGTGAGTTGAACATGCAGTGATCATCATGTGTTTGGCTTGTATTCATGCAAACACATCAACGTCTCTTGATAGGAAGGTATCAAATGAGAGAAATAAATGCATAAATAAATCTTATAATACTTTTCATATAATATTAATTAATAAAATTATACTAGCAATAATAGATATTGTAAAATTCATTTCGTATATTTATCTAATTTTTCTCTCTGGAAATTCTCAAATTATATATATACCCAAATTTCAGAGAATGTTTTTCCGTAAAGAAATTATTGTTCAATATATTTCAGCCGTGAATCTACAGTCAGACTTGTCACAGTACTGAAGTCATGTGAACATGTAGGGGCCCATCATTCACGGATTCCACCATGAGTTTAGGCGCCATGTTAGCTTTAAAACTTAGAGATATGTTAATTTATTGCCTATCTTAGAAGAAGTGCTGAGCCCATGCTTCATATTCAAACACAAGGAGAATTGGGCTTCTTGCAAAGACCGAAAAGATTAATATCACTTAATCTGGGGCCCAAGTCTTAAGTCCACCCCCAACTCACGTGTCTTTGGGCCCAATGATAAGGTTCTAATCATTTGAGAGAAACCATGATTCTTTTTCATATAATTAATAGGAAAAAGCTAAAAGCATTTGATTTGGTGGATGAATCCGAGTACGAATCTACTTGGCTCGTTAAATGAAACGGTTCGTTTTGCTTATGGAAGTTGATTGAGTTTTGGGCGGGAAGGGTATAAAAATGAAACAGGATCTAAGCAGGATCTGATAGGACGAAAGGGAGAAGTGTAAGTTTAACAAAAATGAAACGGTTCGTTTTGGAGGGTGGGAAGCTGAAACGATGTGTTTCATTCGACTGAGCCTTCCTTCTCCTGTTCTTCGCGTTTCCTTCTCTCTCTCCATTCTCCCCATCGATTCTCGTTCTCTCCTCCACTTAAATCCATCCCGCTCCCATTTTTTGTTTTGAACCCTAACCCTAAGTCGTCGTCCTCTTCTTCTTTTGTTTAACCCCCATTTTTTGTTCCAAACCCTAACTCTAACCTCCTACAAGTCCCAGATTCACTCTCCCTCTTCTTCGTGATTTGTTGTCCAGTCCGTCAAGTCCAACGTTTATTCGTTCTCAATCATCAGTATCTCCTTCTCTCTCTCTCTTTGTGATTTTCAATCAATTTAGGTTGATTAAGTTTGTATTGTGGATATATTTTGATTTTGTTGTTTGCAAAAGTTAGGTTTTGAATTTAGGTTTTGGATCTGTTATGTAAAACTTAGGTTTTTAACTTCTAGTTTTGAGATGAATACCATATTAAGAATTTGCTTGTCTTGGTACAAGGTTTTTGTTTCTTATTTACTGAAAAAATTAGAAATTGTTTATCAGTCTCATTTGTCTAGCCATAGTTAAAATGTTAACTGCATCAAGCATAACCTTAAAACATTTTAGAATATGAACTCGTAAAGCTCCAAAGGTGCACAAATTGAGCTCTTATCTTTGGTTTGAACTTGTCTTAATCCCAAAACGTGTCCACTGGTATGGTAGATGATGCTACAATGTTGTTTGCATTATATTAGACTATGCTGGCCTGTTTTTCTTGGATCAGATTAGGTCGTATCTCTCGCTATGGATCTTTTTGAACTGTTACAAAGGTCAATTCAACTAAAAGCATAGTGAGAATTTTAAAAAATGGTTCTGAGTTGCCTAATGTGTGCATTTGGTTGGTAGAGATTTTTGGAATTCTTTGGTTGATTTGTTTATATAGTTTATGGGCTATAGATTGGTAACATGTTTGTTGAAGAAAAGGTGTAGTGTATGTTGACATTGTTTGGGTTTGAAATAACTGTGCTAAAAATTATCTTTTAGTGTAAATAGTGTAAATGAATAAAGGTAGTGGATGTTGGGGTAATATTAGGGGTTTGGTCCATTGTAAATGGCTGAGAAAGGTTTGGTTCAGTACTAAATGGAAGGACTTTTCAGTGAAAGAAAGAGTAATCTTTTTCACTTGTGTTTTTGTTGAAATAGAATATATATATATATATATATTTGAAATTTGTTTCTTATTTTGACTACAAGAGGATTGCTTTGATAAATTATGTTGCAAACCAGGGCTTAAATTGGAAATAGTGATCAGGTGATGCATATTTGATCATTAAGTTTATGGGATAATGTGGTGATTTCAATTCTCAATCTCGTTTGCTTCATAAGGGAATTTGGTAGCAAGGATTTCTTTCAGTTTTCATTGCTTTGCCAAATACTAATGTATTTGGGAGATCAATTGTAAATTCATTTCATCCTTGCCCCCAACACCCCCCCCCCCCCCCCCCTTCTCCCAAAATAAAGTTAAATCTAAAATAGATAATAAAAAAAAAAATTGCCCACTCACTCAAAAAATTAGATGTAGTTGTTGTAATTTCTTATGACAAGATGTCATCGTCATTTCTTCATATTCTCTTGTTAATCGTACTTCAAGGAATAACCCAATGTGCACTTATGGGAAGCCCACTTCACTTAAAACATCGAATACGCTAAGAAATCCTGAACGATCATTCTTTGGGTGTCCAAAGTATAATACAGAGGTAGAAACAATCTTCATTACTTTGACGTGCATTTGAGTTCGTACAAAATTTTGATATTTTACATACCCGTCTTTTGTTTGTTTATAATTAGGGGTTAACATACTACACTTATTTCAAATGGGCAGATAACAGTGAAGAAAGAGAAAAAGAATTTGTGAAGATATAAATTGAATTATTAAGGAATGAGGAAGAGTTTCAAAAAAAAGAGAAATAGATTGTAAAGAGGGCTTTGGGAGTCCACAGTGACCAAATCGATATTCAAAGGCAACAAGCAGATATCCAGCATGAACGCACACTTCTTCATATCTATTGGGTGATTTTTATATTAATTTCATTATACGTAATACGATCACAGTGAATCCCCATTGAACGGAAACCTTGTAGTCTCAACCAACCTATCGCTCACTTTGTTCTAATGGACGTGATCTTTGTGTTTAGTATATTAACATGTTGGATATATTTAGCATATTAATATGTAATAGACGTAGTGTTTGTATTGAAATATGTTTGTAATTTTAGTGCTCCAAAAAGCAGCCTTTTGTTTCCAAGATTCAAGTTTGTTGAGTGTTGCAAATACCACAAATCCTGATTATATTTTAATTTTACTTTGTGGGGTCTTATTTTTGTGGGACATGAGCAAATACAACAATTATGCCAAATATGTCATGAGTAACTAATTAATCAATTAATTTGGAGGTTGGTGATCTGGCTCATGACATGATGGTCTAGTTCGAGAGATCGTTGAAGTTTGTTGAGTGTAATTAAAGTTGGCATATATATAATAGCCAATGTGGAAATTACATGTAAATTACAACGTTGTCTCTCGATGATCTGCCTGCATGCATCTGAAAGACAGACTCGGTCATGCACATATATATAACAAAGCTAGCTAATTACTTCGACCCGGCCCCAAGCTTAAGAGATCATGTCATATATATATATATATAGAAGCATCGATCTAATATATACTTACAAACTCTCAGAAAGTGATCAAAGAAAGAAATGTCAATCATGAATATCAATACTTACAAATTCTTTAGTAATTGTCCTTGGATTGATATTGTCTCCATGCCACTCTACATCACAAATAATGATTTTCTCCCTTTTCTCCATAAATGCCCAAAAAACAGTACAAATATATATAATCAAATCATGGATGGACTGGTCACTTTGCAAAGTGATCTAAAAGTCATCTTCAGCATTTGGAGAGGAATCATGAAGCCTTCAAAAGCCATGCATGATCCTCTAAGTCCATCTCATGTAGTACTACCTACAAATGGAAGTTCTATTGTCTCCTCCACAAATGTCCGACTTCCTTCTTCAATCAATAATTTTTGTCCTTAAAGGAGACATTCTCAATGTCTCATTGGCCATTCTTCCTCTTTTTATTTTTAAGGTACGTACTTTTATTGCGTTAAGAATGAAGTACAAAAGGTACTGGAATATTAGACTTTTATGGGTGAAACGAGCAGCAGCATAAATGTGATTTATCCACCACAGGATTAGATCCCACCATTTGCAGGTTTGTAACCAGGGAGCATAACCAGAGCACCTACGAACCATTAAGAACATCAACTAACTAAAATTTTGCCCTCTCTCTATTTCATAATGTCAGGTATGCACTTATTGGTAGGATTAATGGTTAAGAACAAACTCATTGGAGGAAATGAAAGCACCTACCAGAGACATCACTAAGGATCGGAGTTCACTTGAGTGGAGGAGCCGCGGAAAAGTGCAGCCAACCTTCAGGATCTGAAGCTTTAGAGGTGGGTCGCACACTAAGGAGACTGGCCAATCTGCAACGGAGGGACGAACAAAAAAGCACCACCCACAAAAAACAAAAATGGGGTGGGAAGATAGGATTTGGGAGAGGGGAGACGAAAATAGATTTGGGAAGTAGCCGGTGGTCGTCTTCTTCTTCTTCTTCTCTTTATGTTTTTCTCTTCTTTTCTTTTTTTAAATAAAAAAAATGCTGACAACAGCAGGCCATGTCAGCTTCGTGTGCAGATTCGTCTGCCAAATTATCTATACCTAGACAAACTATAATTAATATACAAAATTGTCCATCCTCGAGGTATTTCATAAGATGGTTTTATTAGTAAAGTAAATGAATGAAAACTAAGACGAATGGAATGTTTAATTTATTTATGTTTTAAATAAAAAATTTATCAATTCACAGGTTAGGAGGTAATACCCAAGAAACTTACCAATAAATCAATTGGTGTTCCATAAAAGAATTCTATCTACTCAAAAGCTGTATATGATGGGATTTTTTTAAAAAGGAAATATTCAGTTATTTCAAACATATTGAATTGAGGACAAGATGGGATGGACCTACAATTAGGCTATTCCGCACATACAACATAGATATTCTTTTGATTCTTAGTTTTTGCTATATATTAATATTTCTTTTTCGAGAGGGATTGGACATTCTTTTAAGAGTCGGCTACTCTACCGCTTGAGTAGTTAGCTATATTTGACCGATTATTTTTTAATTTTTTTTTATATATATTTTTAATATATTTAAATATTTTAAAAAACTAAAAAAAATTAATATATTTAAAATCACTTTTTTAATTATTAAATAAAAAAAAAAAGCAGCCACTTTGAAAGGTAAAAGTAGGAAGTAAAGTAATATTTCTCTCCTTTAAAAAAGAAATATTCAGTTTTTTCAAACATGTTGAATTGAATACAAGATGGGATGGACTTAAAAATTTTTTTTGAGTTTATTTTTTTAAATTTTTTTAAATTTTTTATTCATTATTTATATAATAAATATTTAATAAAAAAAATAATAATAAAAATTAAAAATAATGTAAAGTGTAGAGGTTGTATAAATGGTAAGAGGTTGAGTAGATTTTTTGCCTATATATTAGGCTATTCCTCACATATATACAACGTAGCGCTTTTGATTCTCTGCGAGAGCAACTACAGTTGGTGATTAGTGTCAATTTACACTAACAAATCAGAATCTGTCACCCAGGAGATGCAATAAATTTCAACATAGACTCGTACACAGGTGATTTTTTTTTTACACTTCG
Organism: Juglans regia; assembly: GCF_001411555.2. Classification (NCBI taxonomy): domain Eukaryota; kingdom Viridiplantae; phylum Streptophyta; class Magnoliopsida; order Fagales; family Juglandaceae; genus Juglans; species Juglans regia. Next base: position 2,199,800 of record NC_049913.1, read on the forward strand.
ATCTTACCCCCACCCTCCGTCGCTCCCTCCCTCCCCCCACCCCGTGACCTGCTCAAATCTCCGATTGTTGCTCCCCTCAAGGACCGAGAGAGATGTGGCCATCGACGAGAGGAAGAAAGATAGATTTGGGATGGTTCTCTGGTACGGCCTGGGCTGAGAAATGATTTGGCGAGCTTCATGGAAGAAGAGGAGAGGCCCGAGGTGAAACAAATGAAGAGCTCGCTAGTGCTACTGCCGTTTGTGCTTGTCATGCGATGGGGTCTCTCTGACTCCATTCTCTGTTTTTCTTTTTTTTTTTTTTTTTTTTTTGGTATTTGTTCAATTTGTGTGAGCCATTGACGGTGGAAAATGTGAGACTTTGCGTTGGGATAGTCAATATAAACTGGAGAGTATTGGGTGGAGAAGATCTTTGTTTGTGGGCGGTATGTTTTGGGGCCGTGGTCGCAAAGGTACAGACTGCAGAGAGAGTGAGGGTGACGAAATGCTCTTTGTCCTTCGCAAAATTTAACCCAGTGATCGTAGGGTCAGGCTCTTTGTTCTTCTATACTTTGCATCAGTTTCCTCCATTCTGCACAGCACCAAATGATACCCTGCCCCCAAGATCACATTAGTCTCATCTTTACTTAATGGCCCTTAATGGCCCAGAAGCCTTCATGCTCTTGATTTGAACATGGTTTAAGCATTAATGGCCTTCTGAATTTCTTCAACATGTATTATTTATTGCCGACGAAAATGGCTGAAGGGGAGAAGGATGACTTCGGTGGGAGGAGAAAGCTTCTAGGGAGAAGAGGAAAGAGAGAAGAGAGGAAGAAAAAGGGTGAGGGAGTTTAACTGGATGCACACCCACCGTAAGTACCATAAATCTACTATGTGTTGGGTTTTTACTGCTGGGTGTAAATGAGAAATACGCACCTGACCGTTTTGAAGGTTTTCCCACTGCGATCAATATTTCTTTTTCTTAGACCTTGAATAGTGGGGTGGGTGTGGTGGGTGGTGAGGGTATTGGGCAATTGTCTAACTTGTCTTGCTAGTCATAGGGCCGGGTCATCCCTGCATTTACTAATGCTTACAGACGTATAATGTCAGTTTGTAAGTATATTCTGTAGAATCTATTTATAAATCTAACACTTTTTAAATAGAGCATGAAGATGTCATGACATGAGGACTGTATTCTTGATTGCAGCCGAAGCCAACGTATCTGTTATCATACTCATGGCTCCACCGACTGGACAAACAATTTCCCAAACCACGGGTACCAGGTAATAATTTACATGAATGGATTTCAGTTGGGACCATCTAGCTAGAAAAGTTGACAAAATCTGGAAAGTGTTTTGGCTGACACTGGAAATTACATAAGATATTGCATCCAAAATCTTCAAGAGAAGCTAGCTACCAAAATGGTAACCAGACGCAGTACCTTGGTGTTCTCTTTACTTGCATTTCTTCATGTGATTCCTAGTCCCTTAAAGACCATGCACGTGCTGAGTTTCACAGTTAATATGTAGCAGCAATGGTCTGCTCGATCTGATCTTGCCTGCCAAGTCTAGAGGACATGCGCATTGATTTTACATTCCCATTTCCATTGATAATATATATATATATATATTAATATACAGGACATCTTTTTGTAACAGTTTTCTCTCTGTTTGTGTTTGGTTTGAACATAAAAAAATAAAAAAGCACTGCTGATGCTGAAACGTACGCGGATTTCAACTGGGATGAACTTGGATTTGATATAGTTCCAACGGATTACATGTACGTCATGAAATCCTCTGAAGGAGAGAGTTTTACTCAAGGGAACGTAACTCCCTTTGGAAACATTGAGATGAGCCCGTATGCTGGAATCTTAAACTATGGACAGGTGAGCACCTGCATGCATTCTATATATGATCACTGTTCTAATAAGATCAAACTATATCTTGCCCAATTCTACAACTTGGTCTGTAACTTTCTAGCAAATGAAGTGGTAGTGACAGCTAGAAATCCTTAGTATTTCCGGAACTAAAACATACTAGGTGCATGGTTGGTGTCTTTAGGGATTGATTGAAGGTCTGAAGGCATACCGAAAGGAAGATGGTCGTGTTTTGCTGTTTCGACCAGAACAAAATGCTCAGCGGTTGAAGATCGGTGCAGAGAGAATGTGCATGTCATCGCCATCTGTTGAGCAATTTGTTGAAGCTGTAAAGCAAACAGTCAGGGCCAACAAGCATTGGGTATATATACCAGCCTCGCCTCTCATCCTTCCTTTTTATTTCTTGTTTCGTGCAAACTTTTCAATGTTACGAAGTTTTTGTTGGATGAAACAGGTACCTCCCCAAGGGAAAGGGTCGCTCTATGTCAGGCCATTGCTCATTGGAAGTGGACCTGTTTTGGGTTTGTGTCCGGCACCGGAATACACATTCCTCGTATATGCTTCTCCCGTTGGCAATTATCATAAGGTGGGGTCATTATTCCCTATATATGTTTATCGTGCCTTTTCTGAATACAACAAAGGTATACCATATAACCATAATTTCCATGAGCTTATTTGATCAAATGTCAGGGTAGTGTCTGTCCAAGGTGCATCATTTGAGTCAGACACTTTTGCATATTCATCATCGTGTTAATACGCAGTTTAGATCTTGTCATTCCTAATCACAGTGACGTATTTTGATGCATGCACTTGCACACGCCTAGACACCCTTCACATTTCTCATTTTTTAAACCCACAACCATGCTCATTAAAGAGAAAGGAGGATACCGATCTCAGTACTGCATGAGTTCTCTTCTGTGTAATAGGGTCCCTTAAACTTGGTTGTTGAGGATAAGCTCCATCGTGCTACTCCGGGTGGAACTGGAGACATCAAGACCGTCGCCAACTACTCACCGGTACGCTGTTACTTCAAAAATCCTGGCGCCTTCTGTGTAGTTAGTCATGCCTGCATACGATCCAGATCATGTCTTTTATGCAGAAGAGTTGTAATTCTGTAGGTTTGCAAAGCACTAACTGAAGCAAGGGCCAAAGGATTCTCTGATGTCCTATTCCTAGATGCAGTAACCAAAAAATATATCGAGGAGGTTTCGACATGTAATATTTTTATTGTCAAGGTACGACGGATTCTTGTTCTTATTCTTTTGTCCTTTAATAACCTCCAATTTTTGCCACTACACATGAATTCTTTTCTGACAAAAAGTCCGAGTAATCATGTCCTGCTTAGTCATTTGAAATATAATTTATAATGAATTCAACTTTTCAGTGATCTAATTATCTGAATACTTTCCATCTTAGATTTGCATTCTCTCTGTGTGTTGTAGGATGATGTGATTTCAACCCCAGCAACAGTTGGAACAATTCTGCCCGGAATGACTCGAAAAAGCATCATTGAGATTGCCCTTGATTTTGGCTACCAGGTGATTATTCTTCAATTATGATGTGCCAATTGATCATTTTGCGATGACTAATGATACATGTATAACCTTTTTTACAACTCTTTATACAACCATATTTTAAATTGGGGATGTTTATGTGAAACGATGCTACTTTTATAAATTATTTTACAAAAATGCCTCTGATATAAAACAAGATTGTGTAAATGATTGTAAAAAAAGTTGTGCGGGTATCATTTTCCTAGAGGTTACCGTTGTATTCTAATTTCTAAGGTCTCTACCAGGTGTCCCTCTCTGAGACATTGGTTTTTGTGATCAGATTGAAGGTATTTTGCAGGCAATTTGATTAACAAGAGTTGATTAAGAATTTGCCAATTTGATCAGGTTGAGGAACGTACAATCCCAATGGAGGATTTGCTTGAAGCTGATGAAGTTTTCTGTACAGGGACGGCTGTGGTTGTAAGTCCCGTTGGTTGTATAACCTACCAGGATAAAAGGTGCTTACACTACCGATTTAGTTCATTTTTAGGTTTATAGAATGGTTTCAGACCGATTGGTCATGTGCATGCAGGGTTGAATACAAAACTGGAGCTGAAACGGTGTCTCAGAAACTGTACGTAATGTTAACAGGAATTCAAACAGGCCGTATTGAGGACAAGTTAGGATGGACTGTTGAAGTTGTTTGAGCCTCTTCCCTCGCATCTACAGCAAAACTTTGTTTTGCCTTTTTTTCTTTAGACTGTTGTCTAGAATATTGCTTTTTTTTTTAAAAGATGTTTTGTCTACCTCACGCAAAATAAAAGCGATCGATCCGTTGCAAGTTTCTGAATTTCCTGGCGATTTGTGAAAAGATTATATAGACCACCTTGTTGAAGAAACAGCATTGGGGAAAAAACAATCAGGAGAATTTTCTCCACAAAAAAAAAACCAAAATCAGGAGAATTTTCTCCACAAAAACCAGACCAAAATTGTTACAAGTAGGGGTTTTTCCTTTTTTTTCCTGAACCAAAAAGGATACCACCGAAACACAGTAACAAACACATCCATTCCCAAGGAATTCTATATTTGTACAAAAACTAGTGCATGACCCAGAGAGAATGCAAACTCAAAATGAATAAAATTAACATATCAATCTCTAAACTTAATATTGTTCAGATGCTTCATGAACAGGTCATTCCAAGTATCAGTAATTCCTGGTAAGCACCAGTGCATACAATCATCATGTTTTTTTCCGCCAGATGTGGATGGATGGGCATCTGCTCTAACTTCACTCATGTGTGTTATGTCCAAAATATGGAAACCAGACCTTTTAAGGGCTTTCTTTAGGTGGCGATTCACTAGACGTGCCTCCACATTTGTTCCATTATTCTTGAGAGAGAAGAGTCCTTCCACCTGAAAAGGTAAACCAGATTTCAATCCTTAATGTTGTCTTGCAAAAGAGAAACAACAGAAGCTAGAAATGACTTAATAGACTAGTTAAACACAAAAGAATGCAAGTTCCATGTGATCCACCTGCTCTGGCGACAAAGGCTGTAGCCGCTGACAAGTACCACCTTGGTTCCAGTCACCTCCCTCAAAATGTCTAGGTGATTGTGTACGAAAGAATTTGATAGCTCCAGGTCGCAAATTTTTGTCTATGAATAGGACCTATCATGAAAGCACATGCACCAGTTGAGCAACTAATTACAGAATTACACAAGATGTGCAAATTTATATAACATCTGATTGCAGCATGGACCATCTCGGTCTTGCCTTCACGGATAAAATTTTAGGTCCAAAATTTGTCCCCTGTAGTGTTACCAATGGGTGGGACTTTCACACCACTAGTTGCTACAAAAACTACGCAATGCACGCATGCAATATTATATATGTGCAAGCCTGCAGAAAGTATAAAGTTGAAGTATGGTTGGACCAACCATTTTGTGTAAGCCTATATCTTCTCCGCAAATTCGCAATTGCATAGAATTAAATTAAAGAAATATTCAATCCTGTACCATGTGCTTTAAAACCATATCCAGGCCAACATCAGGTGGTATTGGAGGTATGATAGGGAGACCCTTCTTGAAGAAAAGCATGGGTGACTTCACAGGGTCAAATTTTGAAGGAGCCCACCACCTATTAACAAGAACCAAAAAAGGCCAAATAAAGGATCAGTTATGTCTTCTCGCTCAGAAAATTGTTCCCATAGTCAAAAGCAACAAATATAAGGACAGCATAAATCATAAGGGGAAGAGTCAACAGCACCACAGACTGGCACTGTGATCCTGCAATGGAAAATTTTAATGTTCATATGGCCAGTAGTTATCAATACCCTAGGATATTTGGAGGACATAAATTTACCAGTGTCCTGTGTTAAAAATTAGAATATCATGGAAGGCTGGTGCCCCTGCCCACGTGCCTTCTGGAACATCAACATCGACTCTAAAACCCTCTTTAAATCCAAGAGATTCCAACATACCACCATTAGCATTAGCTGACCACCTGCATGAAACAGAACCACAGCAAGCTAAATTACCCAAAACTGTAGAATATAATGTGCACAAAAACAACTAAACAACTAAACAACTAAGTAAAAGAAACAAACTATTCTGTTTAACACCTTTTAATTCACGAATACCTAGGCAATCTTGTGCATGCGAGACAACCCCCCCCCCCCCAGAAAAGGAAAAAAAGTAAATGAATAACTGCAGTAACTGCACGGTCTGTAACTTCAAATATAATATATGTTTAGGCGTGACAAGAAGTTAGTCGAACGCCCACATTGCAAGCGACTAACCAAGCATCGCTTTCATCACCTTCTTCGCCACCAAAGATAAAATGATAAAATCTAAGTTAACCTACTCATTGTTGCCAAGTGCATTCCTGTATAAGTATAACTATTACTTTATTGAGTGTTTGAGAATAAAGTTTCGACTAATCCCGAGATTGCAAGGACAGTTGGCTGGGAGTTTTCTACAAGAGCATATCAAGTAATTTATGGGAAAATTCCCCAAAATTCCTATTTCAGGCCACTCAATAACATGCCTTTTTCTAGAAGTTGTTTATACCTCCCTATATGGGTCTGGTAATTAGGGAAATGAAATAAAACACAATCATTTGTGCCTTCACATTCATAAAAGCTTTTATTCATGTCATTGTGAAGCACTTCAGGCAATCAGAGACCTTACCTACCGTAGCTAGCCAAAAGATTTGTGCGGTGATATGCGATGGTAAGATTATAGTGAAGAAAAGTAAATCCACGATCAGCACCAGCTGGCCGCCACTTCTTCACTTCACTGGAAACACGTTTCAGAGTGCAGAACAGAGAAACGAACATGTTTCTATTTAAGGAATCCCCAACAAACCCTGCACTGTTAAACTTTCTTAAGTTCCACCAAGTAGCATGATGACTCGGGTTTTCAGGGCAACGCTACAGAAATTACTGCTTAACTGGAGAGAGAGAGTACCGATGTTGGTGTTCCTGTACTTCTCAAGAAAGTAAACGGGATCGAACAGCGGGAGGTCACAGCGACGGGGCTTCCACCGCCACTTGGTGAGTTCCCAACCGTTGGATTTGTTGTTGGAAATGCAATTCCAGCCCTTGAATATCTCCTTGCACGAGCCATCATACCTCGCCGGCCTCGGCTCGTGGTCGTAGATCCACACCCCGTCCGAGTAGTCGCAGGATCCACTCGGGGCCACATTCGGATCGGTTACAGGGTTTTGTCCGAATTGGAAGCTCTGGTGGGAGAGTAAAGGATTGGAGGAGGTTTTCCTGGAGAGAGAGAGGACGAGGAAGATGGAAGCGAAGCAGAGAAGAGAGAGGAGAGGGAAGAGAGGGATTTTCTTTACGTGGTTATGGTGGTGGTCGTCTCGTGCGGCCATGGCGGACAGAAGTGATGGAAGTTGGCGCACATTAGCGCGCAAGAACCTAAATAGATCTGAGGTGTTCGTTAAGATACGCGGGTGAATTTGTGGTTTTACTCACTGGGGTGTACTTTTGTATAATTATCTTGGCTTGCACGTTTCGGCATAACTATCTCGGATGTAATTGAGGGAGAAATCAATGATAGATCAGAATGTTTGAGATTTACCTTTAGGAAGCTGATTCGAGAGAGAAGAAAGATGTTGTCTTCTCTTTTTCTAGTTTTATTTGTGGATTGGTGATTCGTTATTTTTATCTTTTTTATTGAAATATAGACATATTTAAATATTAAGATAAAAAAGCAAAAATAACAACTCACATGTGATTTAAGTAAAAGTGTGTAATGTAAAAATTCTATATATAATTTTTCTTCAAATTAAATCATGTAATAATTATTTCAATTACTTTCAAATATCTTAGAATCTAATGTTCAGGATTCAATCCTCGTATGCTAATCTTTTTTAAACAATAATTACTTTAGATTTTTGGAGAAACTGCCTTGAATTCAGATCATTGTCAAGCAATTTCCAAGTTTGATTAGCTTCTCTTATTTTCTGACATTGACATTATAGAAAATAATTGTCACACGAATTACCATTGCTAATGACCAGTCATTTCCGCTTTTTTTTTTAAGAAAAAAAATATATGTAAAACTAATTATTAACTAAAAATGTTATAACCACCAACAGATCTCGTAAAAATAAATTTATAAAATACAAAATAACATAACTTCATATAATTTATAATAAAAATAACTTTATTATTAAAAGCAATGACCTTACATTTTATCCCCCAGTAACAGTGGCCCAACTAAAAGGGAAGCTTCAAAACTCTTACAACCTGTGACTAAACCCATCCTGGGCTCCATGTTCATCTCTGACACAGCAGCCTTCAGCTCCTTTCCACACACTTTCTGGCAAGAACCAAAGGATGTGTGGTGAAATAGTCGGGAAAAGGCATACCCATTGTAAAAGTCATTAAATAATCGTTTGAGCTGGCCTCAAAGGATATAACAGGTTTTTTGAGACTTGATAAAAAAAAGGATTGCCAATGTTACGAGGTAAGTAACAGGTTGTGGTTTTATAATTATGTATAATCTTATAATTATATCATGATTACGAAACAAAAGCGAGTTCATACAGCTGATACATTTATCATTGGAAATACTACAAACCAGTGTCAGGGAGCTAAAACCTTTTTCTGAGAATACATAATGGTGGAAGCCATAACATACTTTCATCAATAAATACATTGGTTATTAGATCTATTGTCTCATGGTTGGAAGACAAAATTAGGCTCTGTAATTCCCACAGAATAAAAGCTTACCCTTTGGGTGCTGAAAATGCTTGCAAAATGCCTTGGTCCCACAAGCTAGAAAGTGAAGATGCAATGCTTTTATTGTCTATGATTTGAGGTGGAATACTTGGCAGGCTGGCTTGTACAACCTTTTGGTTGAAGCCTGTTCAAACTTCTTTAAGGCAGCTTCATTCTCCTCTAACCTGTTCTGAACGAAGTACCTTATCCACCAAGACGAGCTTCGCAGTTTTGCCTTCGCAAAATGAACAATTTTCATGTCATCTTTAGCAGGTCAATGCTGTAAATCTTCTTAACACGAGCTACAAAGTAATAACAAGCACATAACAAAGGCACAGAATTTTTTTTAATGAGTAACAAAGGCACAGACATTAATGTAGAATTTATAGACATCTTTGAAAAACACCATTCAAATAGTCCCAGATCTTAATGGCATTTTGACATATCAAGCATTTTTTATCAACATTGATGCTTTTCTCTATTTCCAAATCCTATCCAAAATATGTAATCACTTAGTTTTCTGTATTCTAGCAAAGAAAGTATCCAACTCTCACGTATCAAAATTGAATTATATTACCTTAATTTAGATCAACATTTAGTGCACTGAATTGTAGAAGAAGAAATGGCTTCAAAACTTTTTTTTAATGAGGTACTATCAACTCAAACACAACGGTGATACTTTTTCAAAATCACCTCACAAATGATACAGTTTTCCAAATCCATGACCTCAACCAAACCCAATCCACATGTTGTCAAGGTAAATTGCACAAAAAATGACTAAAGAACAATTAGAACCCTACTAAACTAATCACTTACTGGACGGCCAAATTTGGATAACTCTGCAACTTTAGCTCTTTGCTGACCTGGATAGCCTACAGACAGAAAATACAAACCAATAAAATATCAAACATTAATCATTATCATGTTAAATAAAATTCAGAGTGATGAAAAAAAACAGCATCACTATGTTGAGGATTGTGTTTGGGGGCCTCCATCTATTGTACTATGTCAATTCCTTTTGCTATTCAAAGAATAGTACTGGCTAGCTCACTGATTATAAACGGAGAGACCAAGAAGGGAAAGAAGGTACAATGTTAAATTTAATTTGCTCCTGAAAACCAGAATCATAAGCTAAAAGAAAACAATATAAGGGAAACTCCAGAACGGTACGATGCATTCAAACCATATCCTGAAAACTGAAAGTAAATTAATAAGCTAAAAAAATATAAAAAGGGTAGGAAGTGTGAAAAAATTTACCCCACATTTTTAGAGTGGGGGGTAGAGAGAGGCCTACCCATAAGAAATTCAAATATACCCAATACAAAAACCTGAACCAATCCAATGGATGCTGTTTGAGAAAGAACTGATCTAAGTAATCAAGCGACCCCAATCTGTAGGGAGGGGACAGAGAGATTACTGTTGTGGCTAAACAAGGATTGCATTCTGGTAAGGGTAAAAATGGCAAAGCATAGCATGTTGTCATTGTTTACACAGTTTACTTCTTCAGAATAACCATAGTGATAGTGAGCATATCATAAAGATCATTTGCTGCTTTTAAACAGATGTAGGTAACAACTGAGGAAGAAGACTCCGCGAATATGGCATATACTTTACTTTTCATAAAGTTCATTTGCTGAGAGTAAGAATGAGATGACAAGTAAGCACTAGCAAAAAAAATTTCACTAATTGTTCTCTTCCATAGTTTCACGACAAACGAACTAACTTAGAATATCAGCCATCATCTAAGAAAACCTAGTCCTATTGGTCACATAAAGTCAACAGAACCAGGCTCCATTTTGTTGTCAACTTCTAGTTCATTTTAAGTTTCCGATAAGCACAACATTTTTTACAATATAAAGCACATGAGCCTTTCAAGGAATTACCAGCAAATATAACCACACCATCCGCAGATACCCTTGTCAGCTCTGGAAGGGTCTTGTTGAGGTACTTTGGGGACAAGTAATTCAGTGCATCTGACACTATAACAAGAGAAAATGATTTTTCCCTGTAGGGAAGAGGAAACTTGATATCAGCCACACGGACTATGCCTTTACGCACAAGACTCTTGCAGTTAGCATCACTATCATCCAGTTCATACGGTTCAACACCCCATGCTTCAGAATCCTCTTCTTTCAATAATTTTGATACCACTGAACAGGTATCCGGGCCCACATGTAACACTTTGCGCATGCTGTCACCATAAGCTTTTTTTAGAATAGGTAATGCTCTTGGAACTTCTAATGTGCATGAAACACCACCTGCATATTCGTACATGGAACTTATTAGATTAAAAAATGTTCATCCATCCATCTCTTGAAATTTGCATTGCCAGAAGTACTACACCCTAAGTTAAGTACTAGAGATGATAGTTTCTTGGCATGAGATAAATCATGTTTAACATATAAGATTGACAGACTTTAAAATTACTCACTAAATTGTCTGCCACAAACTACATAAAGCTAGTAAACAAAGGGTTAACAAACCACATATGGTTTTTTTCTGTTCTGACTCAATAAGCTTAGAATTTCACTCTATATACATTACATTAGAAACAGGGAATTTACTATAATTAAAATTGTGCAGGTATATCCAACTTCTAAGAATGACTAAAAATTCCAAGTAAGCACATGATTCTTAACCGCAGATTGGGATTAAGCAAGGGTAAGAGACTCCTCCAAGTAAAATGAACCCATTTTCCCTTTCAAAAAGAAATAGAAAACTCTAACGAGTCAACCTTTAAGATTACTAGCGAGAGAAGGGGAGGAGAGAGAGATCAAAAATCCAGGAGAAACGTGCAGTGTTCCGGCATAATACATACCTCAGAATAGCATTGTAATAATAGGAACCATAGAGTGGAAAATAGAAATTTCATAAGCTCGAGGAAAGTGAGAAACTGCAAAAGTTGATGAGTTATTGTTTTAAAAGTTGGCAGATTCATTTGATGAAGTTTGGATGGTTATTGAGGAGTTGATTAACACCATGGACATTCCATGTATCCTAATCTTTCAAATAAAAGCACAGGTAATAATTAGCAAATTCAATCCAGTAAACACAAAACAATGCATATAATCTACATAACGAATATACTAAACTGTCTCATTGACTATGCAAAATCATTGAAATATAGAAAAAAATTTAACAATGTCATCAGTATTAACCTTCAATTTCACTCAGAGTGTGTATATCTCTGCTTGGTCTACCTGTCATGCAAACCACAGCAAAGTGAACAAAAGACATACCATAGAAAGTAAAACTGAACCTAGGATACAAAAAGCAAAGTAGATTATCAAAATAAGTTCATGAACATTCTTTCCTTTTCTTTTTTTTTTAGTTATTCTATTATTTTTTCCCAAGTGGGAAGTGTGAGCTGCTAGTTCCATTGGTTATCAGAATAAGTTCAAGGCTTCAAGCTCATGGCAAGAGTTGACCCAGAGCCCGCAGTTATATCTCCAACTGCCTTAACCATTTGTTGGTTTATTAAGAAAACAGGCAAGGAGGAATTCATGAGCCCTCTCTGTTTCCAGTATTCAAGTGCATAGACCAACTACAAACCTGAACCACTGTAGGAATAACCAATAAGAATGATTGCGCCCTGAAATTTTTATAGAACAATTATATTAATAATCTTCATAAAGAAAGTGGCTATGGCTAGAATACTTAATTCAAGCATGTCAAGAACAAGCAGTTATCACCAAGAACCATAAAAAGACAGATCTAATCAGCTATATTTGCTCAATAACCAATGAATAGCATTTGTATATCACTTATTGCTAGACTTTAATGATGCAGAGGAAAAAAATAATAATGGGAGACCATGATGGCAATGAAAGTACCATGACCACTAGCCCAATAGATAGTAAGGGTGATGAGCGTGATTTGGATTGCACTACACCAATAAACGGGATGCTTCCATCGTCAGCAATGCGTCGTGCAGGATTTACTGGTCTCCTTGACATGATTATATAACAGTTACAAACCTGCAAAACCTCACATCATAAGTTTAATAGAACTTTCAATAATGGCATTCCCAATTTGAGAAGGCCTCTCCTTTAATGTTTCTTGAGTGTTTTATTCTCATTAACATAAAGAGTAATGCTACAAACCACACTCTCATCCCACTTTCATCCTATTATATAAAATATGACACTTTTATCACCCTTAGATCATCTTCCTACTCGAACAAGAAGTCCTATAGTTTACAACTCTTCTTTATATAGTAATTCAACCTATTGCTCCGCGTCCCCCCATCAGTTTACTATGAAGAGAAGAATCAAAAGGATCGAACTACCTACTCATTATTCGGAGGTAAATCATAGAACACCAAAAGCTGTGGTATCTTATGGACCTAACATAGGTCACATCCCTCACAACATAAGATTGAAAGATCTAAACGGGATGAAAGTAGGATGACCATATAAAAGGTTGATGAACTATATCACCTCATCATAGCGGGATGGAAGTAGGATGGAAGTGCAGTCTGTAGAGCTTTTTTAACAAAAAATACTTCTTATAATCCCATCTCCTTGATGCTAACCTTTGCATAAGATATAAAAAAAGGCCAGACATGGCTTCGTGGCTTATCTTACTAAGAAAAAGTTCCTAACCATATTTCAAATGCTAGAAGGATACATACAGAACAACTGCAAGAATAAATTATCAGTTACTGAAATTTCTGCAAATAAGCACCAATCAGGAAGTCACGCTATCATTTCCCTTTAAATATTTAAAAGTGGCAACATCCACATAGCTTCTTCCTAAAAACTAGAAGTTTGAAACATCTTATGCATGTATGTGAGTGCACGCATCTCTGTGTGTTAAATACATGCCATACACATCCAAAATGGTAAGCATGGTTTTTTTTCATCTTTCTATATTTCTTTTTTTATCAATATGTTATATATGCAGCAAGTGGGTAGATAGAGAAATTGGTTGTATTCTTTCAGTCTTTTAAATGTTCACCTATAGACATAAAATGATGCTTAATTGTTTTGATCAGTAAACAAATTTTTATTGATATATTGATAGGCATGGTCCAAGTACATGGGACACATACAAGAACAACACCTACGCATGAGTGTCTAGTGATACAAGCAAGTCATGGATATTCAGGCCATTCAGTTCTTTCTGTTGAAATTACCATACTATTTCTTATGATACCTAATCATATATTCCAGGACTATCGGTATCGAAGCCCCACCACGCTAAGTTATATTGATACTTGGAACGATGATGCCATGCCCACTATCTCGGCATTAAAGTAAAAGGAGATAACAACAAATCAACTCGTTATAAAGTAATCAATAATCTGCTGGTCATTAACGTAACAGCATCCAACGCAATCTTCACAAAAATCTAACTCAAATCTTCGCAATGCAAAGCAACCGAACGCTCGTAGCCAAGATACTTAACATCCATTTAACTTAGTCAAACGCTACAAGCGCAATGCATAAACCACCATCCACTAGCAATTCTCTTCACCATTTCTTACAATAGAGATGATATTGACTTCTTCCTCATTTATTTATCTTTCCCACAAAAACTTCTGTTATTCAACAAAACCATTTCTCCAATTGGAAACTCTTGTACCTCGAGAGCCAGAATTGGAACACCCAGATACCAACAACGACTAGAACAACGAGAACTCAAATGGTGCACAAATTAAAAAAATTAAAATAATCAACCTCTGGGCAAGCGCGCAAAAGATGCACAGCAATACATACATCCAAACAGATCCAGAAAACATACTCTGAAAGCTCTGGAAAATTAAAAATTTAGGAGAGAAGATTTACCTGGGACTAATAAGAACGCGCGGCTTAGTCGGAGAGATCTCTTAGAGCAAGATCTAGATCTGTGCCTGCCTGCTTGGCCTAAATACAGAGGAGCAGGGAGCTGTGTGAAAATTTAATAACTTTTTAACTTCAGATTAATTAATAAATATAAAATGAGACTTTCGGGGGCTTTTCTTTTTCTTTGTTTAATTGATGGCGTTTGAGAAAGTTGCATTTATTTCCGTGGGAAATCAAAAGATTCTGTGTCAGCGGCGATGGGGTTTATCGTGGGTGATAAGCACCACCCTTTGCAAGTTAGAATTCGGGTCATGGTATTGGCCTAACCTCAGCCACTTCTCGCGCGGTTTTATTGTCAACCTCTGTATACTGTTATGAATGGTTCAATTATCGATGTATTTTTTTTTTTGAACAAAAAAAATAAAAATTTCTTTGTGTGACTTTCATATTTTATTATTTTTTTCAAAATACTTACATATTCTATAACTATAAATATCATTTATCAAATAAAAATATTGTTAGCAGTTTTTTAGAATTATAATATTTTAATTTTTAATGTTATTTATCTGCCAAAATCATTACATATGACTATTATTACAAATAATGGTATGACTCTAATGTCGTTCAAAATATATTTTTTTTAGATTTTAAAATGGATAAATGCATCACATAGATCCACACTCTTCATTAATAGCATAAATATTATGTAATTTACATGATTTATCTATTTTTTTCTTAATTATAAAAAATGATTTAAACAAAAAATTAGTAGTAATCTCAATTCTTTATCATAATCATTGTATGTGAATCATTCTTGTGTAGTAGGTTTGGGTACTAAGAGTATCAAGTATTATCATAATATTTCACTAATATTTCTTATTTTATTATTACTTTTCACATACTTTTTACTAGGATTGTACACCGATGGGTTCGACATTAGTTTCGGTGCAAAATCGATACACCACCGACGTCTGCCATGGGTCTATGGAACCAGCCGAAACCATGTCTTTGGGGAGAGAAAATCGATCATATCGATCTCGACGTGCGTCGGTGTGGTCTTTGGTCCACCGTCGACGTCTTCTGTGAAGGATGAGTAACTGAGGAATAATGAATAAGCCTCACGCTATCGCTGTCATAGAAGAATAAGAGAGTTGTAGAGAAGAAGAAGACGATGCATGGAAGAAGAAAATGGGTGAGGGGATTACTAAGTCATTTTGAAAATGACGTTGTTTCATTCATTTAAGTGAAACAGTGCCGTTTTATATACATATATTCAAAAAAAATATAAATAGATCGGATCGGCCGGTTCAACGGTTTCCTAGGGGTTCAAACCAATGTTTTGAATACCGTACCGGATGGCGTACCGGTCAAGACACTGGAACGAAATATTTCGATACCGGTACCGTTTCGTGTACCGTTTCGGGATAATCGATATATGAATAAATTATATATATAAATATATATAACAATTATATTCTAAAATAATAGTTTATATATGAATAAATTATATATAAATACATACATACATATAAATTATAAATAGTCTAATCCAAAATTAGGGGTCAAAAAATAAACTTGTAGTTTGAAAAAACGAAAAAAAAAAAAAAACACACAGGCCGAAATATCGGCCGGTACCGGCCGAAATATAGGCTGGTACAGGCCGAAATTTAGGCCGAAACGGCCGGTATTTTGGCCGGTACGGTATATATCTAGTACCTGTACCGGCCGGACGGCCGAAACGAAAAATTTCGGCCGTACTGGCCGGTACGGTACGAAATTAAAAACATTGGTTCAAACCAGTGTCGAACCGTCGATATCAGTTTTCCCTCAATTCCTCTCGACCGTCAACTGGTTCTTTGCCGGTTCCGTGCTCGGACGGTTGGTCTGATCGGTTCACAACCGGTTCTTATACACTCATACTTTTTACCACTATTCATTACTTTTTACTATTATTCAATATTTTATTAATACTTTTTAATTATTTTTTTATTACTATTCATAAATATTCTCAACATTTCTCATATATTCTCACTATCCAAACTTACCAATCAGAAGACAAAATCAGCATTAATTGTATTAATTTTCAAATGTCAAAAGATTTGAAACATCTCCCTAAACAAAGTCAAAATAGATAAATATCAGCATTAATTATCATAGTCCCTAAGTCAAAAGGTAAGTCTTATTTGGTTACACAAATGATATAAGATCAAAATTAAATAAAATATTATTATAATATTATTTTTATATTTTAAAAAATTAATTATTTATTATATTTTATGTGTGAATTTAAAAAAATCGTAATGATTATAATTTATAGCGAGATATGTGTCCAAATCTCTCACATTTGTTGAATTATAATGCACGTTGCATAGCCAAAACTGTTTCATTTATAATTATGCAATTGCTGGAATCAATATGATAAGAGGACTTAACCAATTGTATTAAAATTTTAATAATGGTATGGCTCTTAATGTCGTTCAAAATATATTTTTTTAAGATTTTAAAATAGATAAATGCATCACGTAGATCCACACTCTTCATTAGTAGCATAAATATTATGTAATTTATATGATTTACCTATTTTTTTCTTAATTATAAAAAATGATTTAAACAAAAAATTAGTAGTAATCTCAATTCTTTATCATAATCATTGTATGTGAATCATTCTTGTGTAGTAGGTTTGGGTACTAAGAGTATCAAGTATTATCATAATATTTCACTAATATTTCTTATTTTATTATTACTTTTCACATACTTTTTACTAGGATTGTACACCGATGGGTTCGACATTGGTTTCGGTGCAAAATCGATACACCACCGACGTCTGCCATGGGTCTATGGAACCAGCCGAAACCGTGTCTTTGGGGAGAGAAAATCGATCATATCGATCTCGACGTGCGTCGGTGTGGTCTTTGGTCCACCGTCGACGTCTTCTGTGAAGGACGAGTAACTGAGGAATAATGAATAAGCCTCACGCTATCGCTGTCATAGAAGAATAAGAGAGTTGTAGAGAAGAAGAAGACGATGCATGGAAGAAGAAAATGGGTGAGGGGATTACTAAGTCATTTTGAAAATGACGTTGTTTCATTCATTTAAGTGAAACAGTGCCGTTTTATATACATATATTCAAAAAATATATAAATAGATCGGATCGGCCGGTTCAACGGTTTCCTAGGGGTTCAAACCAGTGTCGAACCGTCGATATCAGTTTTCCCTCAATTCCTCTCTACCGTCAACTGGTTCTTCACTGATTATGTGTTCTGACGGTCGGTCTGATCGATTCACGACCGATTCCTGTACACTCATATTTTTTATCACTATTCATTATTTTTTACAACTATTCAATATTGTATTAATACTTTTTAATTACTTTTTTACTATTATTTAAAAATATTCTCAACACTTCATTCTCACTTTCCAAACGGACCAGCCAGAAGACAAAATCAGCATTAATTGTATTAATTATCAAATGTCAAAAGATTTGAAACATGTGTCTAAATAAAGTCAAAATAGATAAATGTCAGCATTAATTATTATAGTCCCTAAGTCAGAAGACAAGTTTCATTTAATTACACAAATGATATGAGATAAAAATTGAATAAAATATTATTATAATATTATTTTTATTTTTAAATTTTAAAAAATTATTTATTTATTATATTTTATATGTGAATTTGAAAAAATCATAATGATTATAATTTATAACCAGGTATGTGTCCAAATCTCTCACATTTGTTGAATTATATGCACGTTGCATAGCCAAAATTGTTTCATTTATAATTATGCAATTGTTGGAATCAATATGACTTAACCAATTGTATTAAAATTTTAATAATGGTATGACTCTTAATGTCGTTCAAAATATTTTTTTTTAGATTTTAAAATAGATAAATGCATTACGTAGATCCACACTCTTCATTAGTAGCATAAATATTATGTAATTTACATGATTTATCTATTTTTTTCTTAATTATAAAAAATGATTTAAACAAAAAATTAGTAGTATTCTCAATTCTTTATCATAATCATTGTATGTGAATCATTCTTGTGTAGTAGATTTGGGTACTGAGAGTATTAGATATTCTCATAATATTTCACTAATATTTCTTATTTTATTATTACTTTTCACCTACTTTTTATTAGGGTTGTACACCGATGGGTTTGGCGTTGATTTCGGTACAAAACCAATACACCACCGACGTCTGCCATGGGTCTATAGAACCAGTCGAAACCGTGTGTTTGGGGAGAGAAAACCGATCATATCGGTCTCGACGTGCGTCGGTGTGGTCTTCGGTCCACCGTCGGCGTCTTCTGTGAAATATGAGTAACTGAAGAATAATGAAGAAGCCTCACGCTATCGCCGCCATAGAAGAATAAGAGAGTTGCAGAGAGGATGAAGAAATGGGGTGGGGTGGGGGGGGGGGTTATTAAGTCATTTTGAAAATGAAGTTGTTTTATTCATTTAAGTGAAAAAGTGCCGTTTTATATACATATATTCAAAAAAATATAAATAGATCGGATCGGCCGGTTTAGTGGTTTCCTAGGGGTTCAAAACAGTGATGAACCGTCGATATCAGTTTTTCCTCAATTCCTCTCGACCATCGATTGGTTCTTTGTCGGTTCTGTGCTCTGACGGTCGGTCTAATCAATTCACAACCGGTTCCTGTACACTCATACTTTTTACCACTATTCATTACTTTTTACAACTATTCAATGTTTTATTAATTTTTTTTTTTTTTTTTACTACTATTCAAAAATATTCTTAACACTGCTCATATATTTTTACTACCCAAACGGACCAGCCAGAAGACAAAATCAGCATTAATTGTATTAATTATCAAATGTCAAAAGATTTGAAACATGTGTTTAGACAAAGTCAAAGTAGATAAATGTCAGCATTAGTTATCATAGTCCCTAAGTCAGAATATAGATTTCATTTGGTTACATAAATGATATGAGATAAAAATTAAATAAAATATTATTATAATATTATTTTTATTTTTAAATTTTAAAAAATTAATTATTTATTATATTTTATATGTAAATTTAAAAAAATCATAATGATTATAATTTATAGCGAGGTATGTGTCCAAATCTCTCACATTTGTTGAATTATATGCACGTTCCATAGCCAAAACTGTTTCATTTATAATTATGCAATTGTTGGAATCAATATGATAAGAGGACTTAACCAATTGTATTAAAATTTTAATAATGGTATGACTCTTAATGTCGTTCAAAATATATTTTTTTAAAGATTTTAAAATAGATAAATGCATCACGTAGATCCACACTCTTAATTAGTAGCATAAATATTATGTAATTTACATGATTTACCTATTTTTTTCTTAATTATAAAAAATGATTTAAACAAAAAATTAGTAATGATCTCAATTCTTTATCATAATCATTGATGTGAATCCTTCTTGTGCAGGTTTGGATATTGAGAATATAAAATATTCTCATAATATTTTATTATTATTTAATATTTTATTATTATTATTATTATTATTATTTTTATTCATAATATTTTCAACACTTCTTATATATTCTCCCTGTCCAAGTGTCAATACAGAGTCAGCGTATTAATTATCAAATGCCAGAAGATTTGAAAAATGTTAGCATCTGTGTAAACAAAGTCAAAATAGATAAATGTCAATTAATTATAAGAGTCCCTAAGTCAAAGATATAACTTATTTGATTACACAGATGATAGGAAATAAAAATTAAATAAAATATTATTATAATATTATTTTTATTTTTAAATTTTAAAAAATAAATTATTTATTTTATTTTATGTATAAGTTTAAAAAAATTATAATAATTATATAAGATGAGATATAATTATTTGTGTAACCAAATGAGACTATGGAAGAGATTTAGATAATGAATTGAATTGAGATAAGAGTTGAAAGTTAAATAAAATATTGTTATAATATAATTTTTATTTTTAAATTTAAAAAAATTAAATTATTAATTATATTTTATTTAAAAATTTTAAAAAAATTATAATAATTATATACGATAAAATATAATAAGTTGAGATAGTTTTGAAATCCAAACAAGGCTATAACTTAACGATGCTAACTAAAATCACAAAGATAATCCCTACCCCTTCCCGACAAGCTCAACCGACCAAATATTTAATCAAAAAGCATGAATACCATCAGTGTAAAATGCATTATACATATGAAAAAATAAAAAATAAAATTAATAAGTTAGGATTTAAGAATTTTTTCCGTTTAATTAAATCATATCCAACGGTGTTACCCTTCACGAACCGGAACCTATATGCTTGGTTAATTAAGGTTTTGTTTAGAATTCTCAAATATTTTATTTATAAATATTATTTAAATATGAAATAATTTTAAATTTTAAATTTTTATTTAATCATTATCTAATCATTATAATTTTTTTAAACTTGTAAAACATAAAAAATAATATAATTATTATAAATTTCAAAATAAGAATAATATTAAAAAGTTATATTCAAATAAAATTTTAAATTTTTAAAATTTTATTTGTTTATTTATTCTCTTTTTCCAAAATTGAATAAAATATTTATTTAAATCATTTTATTATTATTTAAAAATATTATAAGTATCCTCATAAATCTCACGATTCAAATCCAACAGTATCATCACCCTTTACGAACCCATATGCTTGGTGGGATGAACATTATCGTTTACGATAAAAATTATTAAGAAATGTTAAAATATAAATAAATATTTTCATATCTCCTCGTGTAACTATATGAACATTAAGATTTTAATAAGGTAATTTTATTCATCATTTTAATTTTTATTATTTTATTATTATTTTATAATATTATATTAGATTATTATAAATTATTTATAATATTTTACTTATGAATTAATTATCTAATGATACATTATAAGATGATTAGAAGATGATAAAAAAAATATAATGAATATATTTGTTGTTTTAGGATTAGTTTGAATTTAAAGATAAGATGTGATGGTTTTAGATAAAAGATGAAATTTAAAAAAATATTATTAAAATATTATTTTTAATATTATTATTTTAAAATTTGAAAATTTAAATTATAATTTTAAAAAAATTAAATTATTTATTATATTTTATATTAAAATTAAAAAAAATATAAAATGAAATAAAATATTTTTTCAATCTAAACCGGACCGTAATAATACAAGGCGAGAGTAGCACGTGTTGATGTTCTCTTACGTACCTGTCATAAAGTAGCATCACGTACCGACGGTGGAAGATGGATAATATTAACACAGTTAATATTTTGTAAGTTTTGAAGAAGAAGGCGAGAGAGTTGAATAAAAAATATTATAAAATTAAAATATTATTAAAATATAGTTTTATAATATTATTTATTTTAAAATTTTTAAAAGATAATTAATATTTGTTGTTTAAAATTTTAAAAAAATAATAATTAATTTAAAAATTTTTATATTTAAATTATATTTAAAAATGAGGGGATAAAAATTTTATAACACATCTATTCCCAAACAAGCCGGATTCAGAGTCAGGACAGCATATTCGGACAAAGCCGTTAGCCATTCCCTCTTGCCTTCCATCCCGTAAAAACACCGTCAAATTCCCCGTCCCTTTCTTTCGCCGGCGGTCTCTCTCTCTCTTTCTGGGCGAAATTTACGCATATAATAGTTTATATACGAGTGGTATATACGTATACATTTTCCCATCCTACACATACATATTCTATAAACTTCTCTCTCTGTCTCTCTGGAATCTTTGTATTCGAGAAGATTCGGCCGCGGAGACGGTTGCGCTCTGATTGTTTTTTGTTGTTTCTTTTTCTGAGCTCGAGGTCTGTGTTTGGTGGAGCTTAAGAGAGGGGGGAGGGGGCAGGCGATTTGAATGGCTGTGGAGTACAAATGTTGCGAATTGGGATTCTTCATACACATAGTGATAATCTTACTGTTGGTGATGTTCGCGGGGATGATGTCAGGGCTCACCTTGGGGCTCATGTCCATGAGCCTCGTCGATCTCGAGGTCCTCGCCAAGTCTGGAACTCCTAAGGATCGCCAACACGCCAGTACTACCTTTTTCTTTTTCCTCTTATCATTTTTTTCCCGCTTGAATTCTATGCTCGTTTTGGTTGCTGGGGAAATTCCGGGAGACCTGAAAGTAAACAAATGGAATCGGAAGGGAAATTTTGGTTTGTTAAGTTTTTGATTGTGATAGACCTAAGAGTTAGCTAGTTTTGACGAACGTGAAGCTTAATTCAATGGTTGCCTTTCTTTTTTTTGTTGGGGGCCTTTTAGATTACTTTTACATTGACGACTCGTGTGTGGTTGGGTTAGTTAATTTCTCCCTCTCTCTCCCTCTCTGTTTTTTTTTTTTTTTGGAGGGGTTGTAAGAGCGTTTGGGCGTTCCGCGTAAACTGCTTTTACGATACAACTGACTGCTCTTTGAGGTGGTAGAAATGCATCTTTGAATGCTCTCACTCGTCTAGAGGATCAATTGTATTTGTAATGAGAATGAGAACAACATTAGTGTGAATTTAGAATGCACAAAACAATCAGTCCTCTTGCTGTTTGAATTTATAGTCCATCTACATTTTGAGGATTGATACAGGTGTATTTATAAGACTGTCTACTTTTTTAATGAAATTATTAATTGTCAAAAAAACTTGTGCCGATGTAACATAAAAATGCAATACATTCCTGGTCGTGAATGTGCATGTGTCATCTCTACAAGAACATGACACCAGTTGAAGGGAAAGAACAAAGACTGACTTGCCAAAACTCATCTTGGTAGAAGAGAAATGTGATTTCCTTGTACATATAAATCCCCTGTTAGCTGAACCTTGCAAACAAAGAGAAAGACATATGATTACCATAATGCTGCTGAAAATTGAGAGAAATTTTACTTATAAACGCGATGATAAATGGGGGATCGTGAGAGTGGTTATAGTTACTGCATATGACAATTTATTTTCTGTTGTTCTTCTTCACTAGACATTATAAAATGCATCTGAATGATGTTTCAAGTGGCAGCTCTTTGGTGGTTGTAGACTACTTATACTAATTTGTTTTAACTCATAATTATAGCAAAGATATTGCCAGTGGTCAGAAAGCAGCATTTATTGCTTTGCACCCTGCTAATTTGCAATGCTGCTGCCATGGAGGTACATATTAATGAGATTTATTGAACAAGGTTTTTACTTATGTGCTTGACGTGTCAAAAAATATCAGATAATGTTTGAAATCATCATTCATTTTTTCAGGCGCTTCCCATTTTTCTCGATGGTCTGGTCACAGCTTGGGTTGCTATTCTGATTTCAGTGACATTGATTCTTCTGTTTGGCGAGGTGAGGTACTTATCTGACGTTCTTTTGTTTTTTTGAGAAAGGTAATTTAAGACAGATGGTTTAAGTTAATTTGTCTGAATTTCTTGGTACATGTTGCTTGCATACGTGGGTAAAAGTGATCCTAGCTCCCTTCGTGTGTGGTAGGTGAAGAGTGGTCCATAAAATTGCCATAGGAAGAGCAACAAAAAGACATGGATTTATGTTTAGGCTGGCTATTTTCAAATTTTCCCTATCCAAATGAATGTTTCTTTCTGATGGTGCAGTCAACATCGTGTGTCTGAATTTACCCCTTTTACCCCTTTTTTACTTGTGCAAGCAGATAATACCGCAGTCTGTTTGTTCTCGCTATGGTTTAGCAATTGGCGCAGCAGTGGCACCATTTGTACGCGTTCTTGTTTGGATCTGCTATCCTATAGCATTTCCAATCAGCAAGGTAGTATGTACTCCGCAGTTTCTGCCACATAATGTGTTTACATCAGGGATATGTTGTGGATTATTATTCAATTTTCCTGACTATTTATGTTTGATGTGAGTTTCCAGCTATTAGACATTATGTTGGGACATGGGCATGTAGCTCTTTTTCGCAGAGCTGAGTTGAAAACACTTGTAGATTTGCATGGCAACGAGGTGTGTATAACTGCTCTCCAATATATAAATTTCAAATTAGTGAAGTCTTTTCACCACTGGGTTCCAAACAATTTGCTCCAGTTAATTAATATGCTAGTCTACTCGTCATGCCATCAATATTCTGCACTTGTTAAGTTTTCTCCTCTGTTCAATTCATTTGCCTAAATCTTCCTGCTCTGTTCCACTTACTGCCTGCTTTATACTCCTATGTTAGGCCAGTATTAGGCTGGTAAAGGTGGAGAGCTGACGAGTGGAACAGAGTTTTTTTCACAATTGAGTCCATATTTTCATTCTTGCAAACAATATTCTCTGGCTGTTTAATTTGCTAATCTATTTTTCATGCCATAGATATATTCTGCTAGTTTTCTTCTCCGTTAAAATGTCCCCCAAACTTATCTTGAGTGATTCTTGTCTTGTTTGTTGAACTCCTTTGTCTAATCTTCCTGCTCTGTTCCGCCTATACTGCTTGATTTTTAATCCTATGTTTGGCTGGTATTAGGCTGGAAAAGGTGGAGAGCTGACGCATGATGAGACTACAATTATTGCCGGAGCACTTGAGCTTTCCGAAAAAACAGCTAGTGTAGCCATGACTCCTATATCTGAAACTTTTGCAGTTGATATCAATGGCAAGCTTGACAGGTGTGATATTTTTGGAAATTCTAGAACAGAAAACTCATCTTGGATTAGCTGTATTACATGCACTAATTAGCTATTATGAAATACTTGTTATCATCCAGAGAGTTGATGAATCTAATTTTGGAGAAAGGGCATAGCAGAGTGCCAGTTTATTATGAGCAATCTACAAACATAATCGGACTTATCTTGGTATACTCTTTACCAATCTTTTTATGCACTTTTTTAAGAGTACTTGGAGTTTTATGTTTTTATCCATATGGAACAATTATGTACACAAATGACAGTTAAAAAGTTCGGGAGGGTGGTGATTTTGATGAGTATCTAATATTTGTGTAAGCGCTGTGCAGTACTCCTTTTGAAAAAGAGTGAGATTCATTATTAAAAAATTAATTTTTTCATGTAGGTCTCATATTTATTCACTTTTTTCAAAAGGAGTGCACGACACTTATGTATTCTATGACTACAAATATTATCTCTCTTTTCTCTCTCTCCCTGATGAAAAAAAAAGAACAGAAACCTTACATAGCTGGAAAAGTGTTGCCAGGATGCTCGGTTATTATGAATTTATGAAGGTAACTGAGTGAAGTGAAGGAGGTGAAATGTAGGTTCTTCTCTTATTGGTAATTAAGGGATCGTCATGTGAACAATTAGATTGTGGATTTGTAAGGAGTCGCTTTCCCTAGAAGGAATTGTAAAGAGTTTGCCTCTCCATCAAGATTGGTCCTCTGGTCTTTCAGTAATTTAGAGTTTAACACTTAATCCATTTATATAACTTTTTTCATTGCTTTAATCTATTTGATGCCTTTTTAAAGTGTTACATGCTTTTGTTGTCATTTATGTTCTAATGTTTTAGGTCAAGAATTGTGCTTTTTAATAAAATGTGGTACCTTTACTTGTTAAAAAATTGTTTTAGGTCAAGAACTTGCTAGCGATGCACCCAGAAGATGAGATGCCGGTAAAGAGTGTCACAATACGTAGGATTCCAAGGTATTATTTAGTATTGATTAAAAGGAAGGTTACATCTGGACGTTCCTTTTACTTATCCAAAAAAAGCAAGGTTACATCTGGCCTAGGTCTGATGAAGTTCACATTGATATTATTCTAGAAGCAACTGATATGCATCGTTTGGTTTTTTTTATGGGTGGTACAGAGTGCCAGAGACTTTGCCCTTATATGACATATTGAATGAGTTTCAGAAAGGTCACAGCCACATGGCTGTTGTTGTAAGACGGTGCAATAAGGCGGTAGAAGCGTCCCCTAGTGACCCTTCCGAAAGTAGGCACCAACTTCATACCTTAGAATTTATTTTATTTTATTCTCTTTTGTATTAGTTGATAACTCTCTCTCTCACTCTCTCTCTAAAAATAGATCAAGCAAATAACGTGAGAATAGTCATTGATGGTGAAAAGCCTCCCCAAGAGAAGATTGTAAAGAGCAAGATATCACTCCAGAAGTGGAAGAGCTTTCCCAACAGTTCGGATAATTCACATAAGGGTGGACCTAGGAGTAAGAAGTGGACAAAGGAGATGTATTCAGACATTCTGCAGATAGATGGCAATCCACTCCCAAAGATCCCAGAAGAAGAAGAAGCTGTTGGCATAATAACCATGGAAGATGTCATTGAGGAGCTTTTACAGGTACAAGTGATCATTTTCTGTTAACTTCTGATACAATTATTTGGGTTGCAACAATTTCTGAAAGGTGGAATCTGACATCAATTGGGCATCATGTAGGAGGAGATCTTTGATGAGACAGATCATCATTTCGAGGAATCCTCACCCCAGCAAGATAATCACGAAAAATTTGTCCGTTAGGACCGTATGAAGGTAGTAGTTTAAAACTTCTAAATCCGCATATCACTCTTATTAGGAGCCCCTGATGGTTGACGAAGCCAGAAAAAGGTATGTATAATTTGTTGGACTCCAGCATCACACGAGTTTTGTAAGTACCTACTCTTGGTAGTGAAAGATGCCCTGAAAAAAAAAAGATGTTGGACCTATTGGGGGGGTTTCCTCGTGACACTGACACATAAGAAATGAAAATAAAAGAAAATAAGAGAGGAACTGATATAATATCCCTAGTCGAATCCATCAAATACGTGTACAAAATACCATAAAAACTACAAGGATGGTTTCTGGGACATTCTCGACGAGCATGCCACTCTGCTTACAACGGCCACGGTACTGTGTTCCCGAGGTAGCTTTATCAGACAAAAAACCAGCTCTTCATTTGTTTTGGACTGCACTCTTCTTTCGTGTACAACAGTACTTACGTCTGATGTACCCATTTCTGAGTTGGATTTTTTTTTTTTTTTTTTAATAGCGGAATCTAATATCTATACTTCTTTATCTATAATTTCCTTTTTGAAGTAATATCTACGATTTATTTCTATCCGTAATAAAAGAACTTTTACATTCTACCTAGTAAGAATTCATCTACGAATGTCATGTTGGACTGAAATGCTTTTACTACAGATGTTGATCGTGCTCCTGCAAGAGACGTGTGTTAGGCTAAAATGTCATAGTATATATCCCAACTGATTAAAATACCCTTACAACAAATCAAATTAAACAGAAGCAGCTTTCATTCAAATCAAATCGAAATCTCTACAATTATTGACAACCAAAAATTTTCAAAACTAGATTAAAAATCTCTAGAATCGTACCAGAAATCTCCAGAAGTAGAAACCAAAAGTCTCCATAACCCACGGTTGTGTTCACAGATTGTGTTGACTCAAACTCAGTTTAACATCCAAATGCAGCCAGAATCGAAATCAGAAATATCTAAACAATTCTGCTATATACAGTCGAGTTACGCAGTTGGTGTGCAGTTGGGACGCCACCTCAGATTAAAAAAAAAAAGAGTAATGTTACATACAGTCGTAGAATGCGTAAACGTTGTGCAGTCATTTTGAAAAAAGAATAGGGTTCACTATTAAAAAATTAATTTCTTTTCATGTGGATCCTATATTTATTTATTTTTTTCAAAGCGACTGCACGACGCTTGCACACTCACGACTGTAAGTATCATTTCTCTTTTCTTATATATTATAAAGAGAGATGCTTGGATCCCAATAATTGGTCCCGACCATTTCTTTCTACAGGGTTTTTTTTGTTTTTCTTTTTTAAAGAAGTATTTTTTAATGATATTGTGATTTTTTTTAATTTTTTTAAAAGATATTTAAGTATACCCAAAAAAAAAAAACTTTTTTTTACCTTCTCGGTAGATCCTTGGTCTACGTCCATCGGGAGACGTAGCACTACCCTATTATAAAACGCACAACTCAAAGTCAAAACTGTATTCCAGGATTGGCATTGGTCGAAAATGTCTTTGCCCATGGATTGAGCACAATGGCACCATCGGGGTGCATTCATGCTACCAAGTGATGCCGATGACATTGATGAAGACATGATTAATCATAATTCAATGGGATGATACAGACACAGTGGAATGCCTGAGTAATAAATAGTTTATATAAATCAGATATCTTTATATATATATATATATATAGTTTTACTTGGTATATATAAAACACAAACTCATACTACACATTCGATAATAACACAACTCAAACCACACATTGTTAGCTTTGAGGCTATATTATTCAACTCAGTGATTTGTTACGATTTGATTGCATATAATTAAAAGCAGCTTTCCGATGGAAAATGTTTCTAAAACCCTATTCTAAAAATGTTATAAGAAGTTTGTAGGTTTTTTAAAATTGTGTGTTTTACGTGGGTTGAAAGGACAAATTTTAATCGTTGGAAGATATTTAATCGAACGTAATTTGGGGAAAATTCTGTGATCTAGGGAAGGTTTGTCGATGCAAGTGGAGCTGGTTGCAATGTTGCATCATGGCTTGCGTCCGGATACACCGCGTCATTGACGGCGACATGAATATTTATATTTTTATAGATAGACTCGAAGAAATTGGAGCAGGTTTTACGGGAAGGTGGTCAATCACAATGTAATTGGAGCAGGTTGCATGGCGTCATGGCTTGCGTCCGGATACAAACACAGAGAAAGAGTGTATTTCTAAGAAAGACTGTGTGAAGAGGGACAGAATGAGTGTTGGAGCAGAAAAGGTACCAAAGAGAGAATGAGTAGTGGAGCAGAGAAGGTGGTGTGCGTAACCGGAGCGTCCGGATACATAGCGTCGTGGCTGGTGAAACTCTTGCTCCAACGCGGATACACTGTCAATGCCTCTGTTCGTGACCCAAGTAAGTAGATCAAAAGTACTATCTCATATTCTCTGATTCTCTCATCAGATTACATAAGGATTTCTTCTATAATCGATGTTTTCTTTAATTTTGAGCTCCTTGAGTTGGGAGTGTATAGGATTTTCCTCTGAGAGGGATACGGCTAATAATACATATATTTTCTGTTTTTAAAAAAAAGCCCCTTGAGTTTCTTGGAACCAACTCTTGTAGTCTGAAGTAGTTGAACAGCTTCGATCAACTGTCAGTTCACTTTGCTCCAAACTTCCTTATAATCACTAAGAAAAGATTATTTTTCGCTCTCCCCCCACACACACCCCCCACCTGCGAAAGAATGCACCATGGCTGGTTTGAACTTATAGATGAGATGAGAAGATTTTAGATAAAAGTTGAAAAAAAATTATTAGAATATTATTTTTTAATATTATTATTATTTTGAGATTTGAAAAAATTGAATTGAGATTTAAAAAAATTGAATTGTTTATTATATTTTGTGTAGAAATTTGGAAAAGTTATAATAATGAGATGAGATGAAACACTTTCTGAATCCAAACGGAGTATGTGTAATCAACTTTAAATGTGTCACAGATGACCCAAAGAAGACTGAACACTTGCTTATGCTGGATGGAGCTAAGGAAAGACTTCATTTGTTCAAAGCAGACTTACTGGAAGAAGGATCGTTTGATTCCCTGGTTGATGGATGCGAGGGCGTTTTTCATACAGCCACTCCTGTTTATCTCAGTGTCAACGATCCTCATGTACGTTCTGTTTCATGCTAATTGAACCAATGCAAATGTCATGTATTATGCCAATGGGTCGTATAATGCTTAGCGGTTTACCAAAAGTGGATGAATTTCATGTCCCCTTATAATTTGAAGTAGTCCATGATGTGACTTTATTCTTTCATGGGTTTATTCAGATGAAATTACCCTCTTGGGCTTTCACATTTGCTTGTTGATATTCATTGGATACATGCTTTTATCCACAATTAGACCTTCTCCAATGTTCACATGCAAGTAGTCTTTGTTAGCATCTCTTTGAACTCATTCAAATTTAAGATGGAAAAATGCCATAGTCTGTCCAGATACTGTGCAAGAGTTTACATTTAAACGCACTGGTGCATTCTCAACTTACCCAATTCAAATGCCTTTTGTTTATAATTCCTTTCAGGCCGAATTAATTGAGCCAGCTGTGAAGGGAACACTCAACGTTCTTAGATCATGTGCTAAAGTTTCATCTGTTAAAAGGGTGGTTATAACATCCTCAATGGCAGCGGTTGTATACAATGGAAAACCCCTTACTCCTGATGTGTTAGTTGATGAGACTTGGTTTTCAGATCCAGCTTTTTGTGAGGAATCGAAGGTTCACCGTTCACATATATATGCTAATTTCTTATTACATATTATCTTTTTCTCAAGTTCATTGCTGAAGCTACATATGAGGAGGACTTGAATGATTTTGTGACTGCTTCTCACTTAAACCATGATGGTACGTATATGAGGGCAAGCCTGGGACAAGTTATCTTGTGCAGACAATATGGTCTGTTCTTTCCTTCTTTTGTTTCCTTTTTCCTCTTGATCGTTTGTCTCCTATCTTAGACTGTGGGTGTAGCCCTGTAAGGTGAGCTTATTCATGTCGATAAGCTATATAATTTTCGAAGCAGGAGCTTTGCTTCTGTTCAGCCATGTCGTCGAATCTTGTATTAAATAACTATGAATTAGGTCATTTAAGTATAAAACCATTTGAAAGGTCCCATCAGTAAATATTAGATTATGAGAAAAGATATTTGTAACTGTGAATTGTGTGATCACTGCGTAATCGCTTTGAAAAAAATGAATAAAACATAGGATCCACATGAAAAAATTTATTTTTTAATAGTAAATCTCACTATTTTTCAAAACGATTACATGATGCTTGCACACTCCACGACTGCATGTGGCATTACTCCATTAAACTCCTATTGATATCTTTGAAGAACACCTTGTTTTCCATTAAAACTTATTTATGCTTTCTGTCTCTGTCACTATATTTGAATGATTAAGTGAACTATTGCGGAGCCAAGTGTTGGCTAGGGCAGAATCTTAATTCTAACATACAATTCTCTATTGGCTTCTAGAAGCATGTATTGAGGGAAAAAGGATAAAAGTAAAGCAGTGGTAGATGCACTGAAGGAAAATACTATTCTTACCATTTGTTTTTACCACTAGTTTTTACCGCTGAGTTTTTTTTTTTATTATTATTTTTTACTTAATGATTAAGTAAGTATTTTTTAATAATATTGTGAATTTTTTATTTTTTAAAAAATATTTAAATGTGTTAAAAAAATCCATGTAAAAAAAAAAAAAAATCTCAAAACCACTAGCGGGAGCTCCTAGTGGTGGGAGTAGCACCGCCCCTAAATATTCTGCCCCCGCTGACCTTGGGCTGGGGGGCATGGAAGAATGTTATTGGAAGCATGCCTTCCATGCCTCGTAGTTGCATTAGTAAATATGGTGTTCAAATGTTTTATATTTGGTTTAGTTGCGTAACATACATTATTTATCAGCAGCAGTCTTAGATAGTGGCTAATTAGTATATTGCAGCCACAAAAATTTTCTGTGTCCCCTAAAAATAATTCTTTTCTTCAGCTTTGGTATATGCTTGCAAAGACCTTGGCAGAGAAGGCTGCTTGGGAATTTTCCAAAGAAAATGGAATTGACATGGTAGCAATGCATCCTGGGTGGGTGAGTGGTCCCCTTTTACAGCCAACTCTCAATGCAAGTTTGGAGCCATTTCTCAAACTTGTGAAAGGTATTCTTCAGCCAGTGAAAGTATTGTTTTCCTTTCTATTTGAATATTGTTTTTGATCGGTTACCTTTCTATTTGAATATTAACAAATACTTGTGCTTATTAATTGAAAAAGAATCTATTGAAGAACCTGTCAGTGGTCCTCAGACTATATGGTATCTGCTCTCCATGGTGGAAAGTGTTTGCCATGGGTCTAACCTATTAAAGTATGATTCTATGGCAACCTGTTTTGAGGTGTATGCAATTATTTGGAATGGCTTCATATGATACGTTAAATCTACTTTAAAAACAAAAGTAGCTTTATAATCTAATAGATCACATCAAGTCATGTAAATTTGTGGATTTACTTTGTAAGATTTCTTTGTGAGTAAAGCATTTCTCATATGGAATTATATATGTGGGTAAATATTTAATTTTTGATATACTTTCTGTTCTTCTTTTCATAGTTTGTAGGATAGCACATCTCGCTGCAGAAACCTCAAAAAGAAAAATTGCATTTTGTTTTGTGCTGGCTCACTTTCTTTTGCTGGAAAGAACCATGTGAAAAAGTCCTATATAGTTGAGTGGGAGCAATAAAATGAATATGTTAAATAGGAGGATTAATAGCAATAACATGCATGATACGTTTATTCCTACAGTAGTTGTCTGTATCCAATCACAGCTCTTACTCAAACTCTTAGTAACTATTTGCCAGAATAAATCAGCTATTATTTTAGTAATTTTAATGAAAGGAGTGGCCTCCTGTTTCCTTCCATGTTGCTTATTCTTGTTTAGTGAACTCATGTTGTTTTCCTGAATCCTGAGTACTCCAGTGTAGCATCCTTGTCATGCTATCATCCCTTCATCCATCTTTATTTTTGCCAAATGATTTAAATTTGTCATTAGAAGTAATATATGTACAAATCCCTGAGTTATTTGAAACTCTAACAATTACATGGGAATAAGATCACTGCTCATTCTTACGGTGCTTCATATGAAAGGTCAAGGTAAAGATGGCAAAACCTAACTGTAACAATTACTCTTGCAATGACTATGTGGCATGCGACTTTGCTTTGGGCTGTTTGTAAAAGTTATAAATTAAAGATTTTTTTTTTTTTTTTCTTTTGAAAAGAAGGAATCATAGTTCAATCGTAATTTCATTCTTTAGGGATGTTTCAAAAAATTGGAAGTTATCAAGATCTAAATGCATTTCCTTTGAAGGTAATTTTGGAAACTATACGGTTCATAATCTTTAAAAACATTAGTTTCTCCCAAAAAGTGGTTCTGCCTGATTCCATCTTCTAAAAGACACAATCTTTTGTGATGCAAGCAGTTGACACTCTCTTATGCAGGGGCTGAAAGTATTCCAGTTATGTCTCCCAGATGGGTTGATGTTAGAGATGTTGCTAATGCACATATACTAGCCTTCGAGAATCCATCAGCCAGTGGAAGATATTGTTTAGTTGGAAGAGTTCTCCAATTTTCTGAGTTTGTGAAGCTTATGCGTGAACTCTTCCCTGATATAAACGTTCCTGAAAAGTAAGCTGCGATGTATCCATATACCCAATACTAGCATCAACTTGTCAATTTTCGATTCACACATGCTTACAGTACAAAAAGATAAATATAATTCTTTTCTAAACTGCCTGTCTACCTCAAACCGACTGTTTTGAAGTTTTTGTACTTGGTTTATGCAACCTGTTAATTGGATAGTGTGTTCTGTAACATATATCAGCTACCACCGTAATAGAATTTGGACACAACTGGCCTACACTTTTTATGTTGCAGATGCGGAGATGACCATCCTTTTGCATCTTCCTACAAGGTATCCAGGGAGAGAGCTGAAAGTTTAGGCCTTAACTTCACTCCAGTGGAGGTGACTTTAAAGGATACTTTTGAAAGCTTGAGGGCGAGTAACTTCTTCAATGTTTGATGCATGGCACATAGGTAACTCATGCTGAGTAGTTATAAATAAACTTTGCATACCCTTCAATTCTTCCGTTTCAAACGTAACTGGCATCAGCTGGACTGCCTATTTTTGCAATATTGCAGAATGTATTTCATAATAATGATGTCATAAAAGCAAGTGTGACTTCTACACTTTTGCTTTCCAAACATATTATTTATGCATTTTCGAGTATATTTTCTATAAAAGCATTAACATTGTTGAAGAGTTACTATATAGTAAAATCTCTATTTTTTTATTGTTAAATAATATTAAGTGTGTTGAGAAATGAGAATGGCAGAGTACAAACATAGTTCTTGGGCTTAAGATAAGTTTCGATCATGCAGTAATACTAACAATAGGCCATAGCTTATTTTAATTTAGCATTACATCGAGGGTTATATAGTCAGTGGGTCATGGAGGACGTAAATGTTGGAAGGAAACCTCCAACATATTTGGCCATTAAAAGTAAAAAATCCTCAATTTCAGCACACTGTAGTATCCAACAAGATGGCAAGCTTTTGGGTAGCGGTGTGACAGCAAGAGTTGCATTAACTTGCAAGGCTCAGCTGGAATGAGGCATCAATTTGGCTTGGCAGCAGCAATGCGAGCGCACGTGATGAATTTTCAATTATAACTTACTACTGATCTCCTGCTGAGGAGGTACCATTTGTTCTTGTTTTAGTACCACTGAGCGAGCTCCCAAAATGCAACTAAAAACCTACTCACAAATTAAATGAAGTTCCCAAATATATTGGAAAAAAGAAATTATTGTTATAAGATACACTCTCCCAGTCAATCACTAGTTGTCGTCACTTTCATAGTTTTGGCAGAGCGATAGTAGTCCACCGGAGGTCACTACGGGATTGTTATCTCCGGAGGTCACACCCTGTAGTTCACTTGTATTGGTTCTAGCACCTTGAGTGTTCCCTTCCAATTTCACTAAATTACCATCATTGGAAGTTGGCTTCCTAACCGAAATCCTAACGGTTGAAGACTTGAATACAAACTTGGTATTGCCAGCAGCCTCTGAACCACCTAGATTTTCTGTCAACAATTAAACATGAATGCAAGTCTCTAAAGGAAAATACTGCATTTGAGCCAAATCAATGACCCCCTTTTTCTAACTGAAAAGAAAATGTATGGCATATTTTAAAACATAATTTAGTTTTTTCTTTAAATTGAAATAATTTTCATGTGACATTTTTTTTTTGTTTTTTAGAGGCTAAGCGTGCAGTTTCAACACTTGTCCAAATATAATTTGTCGTGATGTGACAAACAGGTACCAATAGAGCTATGTGAAGCATACCCAATATTTTTTTTAATAGGTAAAAGTAAAATTTTATTGATATAAAAGGCATTGCCTAAGTACACCGGTGGTATACAGCGAACATGCCTAATTACATCTAGGTACTAGTGAATGAAGCATACCCAATATATTATATATATTTATCTAAAATTTTTTATAACGAGGACTAATTAGTAATTAGTGCAAACCCAGGTACCAGGAGCTATTACTCTAAAATAGATTACTTGAACAAACCCAGAGAAACTGAAAAGTTGGAAAAAGAAAATAATATCAGTTAAACTAAAATAGTTATTTACATTGCCCTTTGGACAACAATGATACCATTTAGGAACTAATGGCTACAATGCTATTAAGATGTCAATAATAGTAGTAGTGTGCTACTAGGAAGGGGGAAAGTATCTGATACCTTTGTTGGTGGAGCTGTCAACAAAAGCGGCTTTTGTCAAAGAATCTGTTGGGTTACCAAGAGGCTGTTCAGAAACTTTTCTCCTCTGCATTGAAATCATGTGCAAACACAAGTTCAAATCTTTTCAGAATAATCCTAATTTCATACAACTATTATAGCTTCCAAGTTTTAGCCCCTTCTAAAAGACATTGGCTTACAAACCCTGTAACTTTTTCTTCACCATCCTATAATCTAAAATCATAGTCCACTTAATATAAACAATTTAGATGTATAGCAACTCTTTTTTTTTTTTTTTTACAAGTAAAATAGAATTTTATTAATAGAAGTAAATAGGCGCCCAAGTACACATGAGGTATACAAACAGCACACACCTAGTTACAAAAAGATGTATATCAAATCTTTTTTTCTATAAGTGTATATCAAATCTTTCTAGTATCAAATGACTCCTACTTGAAAAACTAAAAGAACCCATTATAAAATTCTGTTCAAATTATCTTCATGCAGGAAAAGGGGTGTTCACTGTCCGTTCCTTCTATAAGGTCCTCACACAAGTTCCTGAGATATAGTTTCCCTGGAGGAGGCTTTGGCGTCATACAGCTCCTCCCAAAGCTTCTTTCTTTGTATGGACAGCGTCTTTAGGCAAGATTCTCAGTATGGATAATTTGAGAAAGAGGAGGATAATCATTGCTGACTGGTGTTGCATGTGTAAAAGTGGAGGTGAGTCGGTTAATCATTTACTTTTACATTGAGAGGTAGCCAGGACTTTATGGGATGAGGTGTTTAAAAGAATGGACTTAGCGTGGGTTATGCCGGAAACTGTGTTGGATGTAGTGGCTTGCTGGACCTCAATTCGAGGTGTGAGACAGATCATAGCGGTTTGGAAGATGATCCCTATCTGTATTATGTGGTACTTGTGGCAAGAGCGTAATGAGAGGACTTTTGAAGACAACGAGAGATCTTTGGCGGAGATAAAAATGTTATTTTTTAGGACTCTTTGTACTTGGGTCATTGCTGTGGACTTTAATGGCATGGACCTTCATGACTTCTTAATTTCTAATGCACCTACATAATTAGGGCATTTTTAACTTTGTAATTGACAGTTGTTGGATTAATAAATACTTGTTTTACTTATCAAAAAAAAAATTCTGTTCAAATTATTTTACACATGCATAGGTATTGCTCTTGTATATGTCCTATGTACTTGGCTTCACCTATTTTAATAAAATTCTTATTTACTGATAAAAAAAAAAACTGTTCAAATTATATCATGAAGAATTGCAGAAGGGTAGATGTTTTTTTACCCTCAAAATAATAGATTTTTTTTTCAAAATGATAGATTCAATCCATGCTTACCAAACAAACTTAGGAAACACAAACCATCATTACAGCATCGCCATACCTTTAGATTATCACCAGATGTTTCACCATTGCCACTTGAAAGCTGAATCATATCTCCATCATCATCAAGATCTCCATCATCATCAAGATCTTCATCATGAATTCTTCGAACATAATCTATTGGCTTCTGCAAAATATTTCCAACATAGATATGAGGCAAACATCTTGCATACAAAAGAAAGGAGGGGGAGGGGGAGGCTGACATTGGAGGTAACTAATAGAAGTAAAATTTCTGTACTAACATGAAATATTGATTTTATAAGTGCTTCATCCTCTTCTTCCAACCTTTTCTCCTGCCAGCATAAAAATCAATTAATACAGTCAGAACCAAATGATAATAATACAGAGAGACAGAGAGAGAGAGCAAAATAACCTAGAAATATTAACTACAATATGAACAAATATTTATGCAAAGAGGCCAAAGTTCCACTTCTAGAAAAAGGACAAACTGTAGAAATTTTTTATAAGTAAAAGGACAAACAGTAGAATTAGTTTATGTGAATCAAAAGATAAACCAATTACAGTAAAATAGTCTTATATACTGTTTGAACAAGTGGATTTTACTATAGAATGGAGTGAAGTAAATAATTATGGATGTACGTGAACAAATTTCCCCCAAGAAGTTTACAGTGTAAATACAATTGTCGCAGTTAACTAAACAACTTCTCATAGACAGGAATACTGATGCATTCCAGGCAGCTAAAACCAGTGACCCACAATTGAAGCAACATAGAAGAGATTTGATCCAGTGGCTGGTTGAAGAAAGATACTAGACAGGGAAATCAATCCATTTGTTTATTATGCTTGACCATGGATAAGTACTCACTCACAATATGCATGAGAAAAGTCTTGAACATGCAACTGTTCACCCTACAAAAGAGCCCAACCAACACAATGAAAGTGACTGTGCAGCCCAGTGGGATTTAGTAACGAGAGAGATCCGATATACTTTTGCACTTAAGGAGCAAAACTGATCTAAACACAGAGCGCACATTAATCATACCTTTTCCCCGGCTGTGCGCTGCAAGGCCTCAAGCATGGCATCTACACTCACAGTAGCATGTCTAGACTGCAAGACAAGAAAAAAAGGGGGGGCATTAGTATCAAACTCATATTGACCTCAGGTTCAAACCAGGCGTAAATTGATTAATAAAGCAATAATGTTATACAACATGATGATGATCTAAGGCAATATGTCTACAATTACGAAAGCTATTTGAGCCCTGGATTCCATTCCTCTCACTGTTAAGTGGATACTTGATTAAATAAAACCCATTTACTAAAGAAAGTACCTTCATAGACTTCATCTCATCTAGCGCAGCAAGGATATCCATCTCTCTCTTTGAATCCAAGGTTCTGTTCTCTAATGATTTCATAGCATCTCCCATCTCTTCGGCATCCCTTTTCTGTCTTTCCATCTCTGTTACCTGACAAAAAAAAGAACAATTTATTGACAAACAAGTTCTGTTGATAACAATGACAGGGATCTGGCCACATAATATATAGTTGTGCACAGGAAGTTCTAGGGCATGTTTGGTAAGTGAATTTCTCTAATTGTTGAATATTCTTTGAATGAAAATTTCTATAGAATGCAAAGTTCTTTGGATACAAATTTTATGATATGTTTCTATTGAGTTTGATCAAAGTGGGTAAAAAGAACGAAAAGTTGCAACGATAAAAATGTTTTGCAATGAATTTTGTATTGGATATTGTGAATTTGTGATTTTTATATCCCAAAACGAGGTAATACTGGGATGAAAAAAATATTTGGGTGGTGATGAAAGAGAAGTATTTCTAAAGCCTTTCTCAAACCAAACATGCTTAACATTTTTACCTCATCCTCTTCACGCCAAGGTTCAAAATTCCGTGTGGCACCAGACTCAACAACATAGTCTGAATTTTTTGGATCTGTCTTCATCGCAAGCTCTGCAGAACACTTTGTACATTTGAAGTAGAATCGAAAGATTTGAATTCCTAAATATGTCTGCAACCAATTAAAGATAAGCGATCTTGTTCATTAATATCACATATTCAAATCTCAAATGACAGAAACCAGCAAAAAAAGTACAAAACACTGTAGAAAACCAAAAGGGAATATTAATCATAAAGATAGTAGTAAGGCTGGGGCTCATGCATTCAAGACACTTTCTTTGCTTTAAGCAAGCTATATCATGACTCAAAACATGGTACAAAAACTTATAGATCTGTGGCTAACGTCCTGTATCTGGAAAAGGAAAAGCAACATTAACACATTTAAAGCCAGACGAGTTCTTCATATTTAACTTTTCATACTGTTTGGGGGAAAAAATGTTATAGCAGCACAGCATGTTTCTTTTGAGCCCGCATATCCCATATGGTCCTCCCTTGAAGGCACTAGACAGGTCTATCATCACACTTAATGATGATGGGAATTGAAATTAAACAACTTACAACCACCAATGCAGAATACAGGTCATTTTGTTGACTTTCAACTGAAGCATACAAATAAGAAAAACCTAAACTTCAATTTCTTTGCTCAGGAACAAACCTAGAGTTAACAAGTATAATCCTAGAGTTAACAAACAAATTAAGTGTTAACAAGTGTAAAAACTTGAATAATATAAAATGAACAAACCTAGAGTTAACAAGTATAATCCGACATATAAGAGTAATGCAAACTTTCAATTTAGATAGAAAGCCCTAAAACAAAGAAAGGGGATACATACCTCGCCTATGACATCCTCTTTGCGGGAATTGAACTTGGTGCCCTTGTAGATGTAATTACCGCAGGTGTTGCAGCGAATGCTCATGGGGAGCATCATGCGCACCTTCATCTGCTGGTTCTTTGGCCTTCGAACCCTCGGCAGCTTCGACGGATCGAAGTCTGGCGGATAGTACTTGTTCAACACCTTTCTTTCCCCCATCCTTCAAAAAATTCCCCAAGCAGCACTTCTAATCAGACTTCGAGAGGACGACGATCACCGGTTTATTCCGAATCGTGACTCTATGTATATGTATACTGAAAAAAGAATATCATAGAATCAGATAAAAGTTTCAGATTTATATTCACATTTTATGCAATAGAAAAACAGTGTACAAAAATTGCTCATATCTACACCAATCATGATAAAACGTCTGATTTCAAAGTTCAGATACAGAGACTAGTGCAGAATATAACCGAGGTCATTTTCATCAAAACATGCAGGTTATTCACAAAATCAACCTCAGTCAGCTTTAGACAAAATCTAGCATAGGAGCACCACTTTACTGACTTTTGCAGTCTACTATCTAAGCCTTGAACTCAAACATTAGCAATATTATAACCTAATCTAGAAAAAATATCACTAACATGTTAATAACTCATACCAATACAAAACCAACCTAACAAAATTTTATAACCCGAACTATAACTCAATACGAGCCCATAAACAAAATAGTTCATCATGGTGCCTTGGGTTTATAATGGTCCAAGTTCAACATCCAATGCACTACTCCACCAATAGATTAGCCCAACTTCCTTGGATTTGCTTAAAATTCACCACAACGCACCTCACCAATAACAATCACACTCTCGAGACATCCGAACACTAACCCGCATTTTACAACCATCCCACCTCCAACCATGACATTACAACAAGGGACCCTCCAAACATCAACCAACCATGAAATCACTCAACTACAAACTCCAACATACAAATATGGACAACTTCCAGTAGGCACCAATCATAAGAGACACGAAAATTAAACGGTGGGTGCGACCACCCCGAGATTGGGGCTTAGCGGTCTGGTCTTGGGTTCGGACGGCGTGGAGGATGGCGGCAGCGGCAGCGGCGCAACCAGTGCGTGTAAGGCGGTGGCAAAGATATGTGCGAGAGTGAAAGACGCAGACGGAGGGAGGGAAGGGAGGCGGACAAAACCAGGATACTTACCGGCGGTGGCGTCGCGGAGGGCGTTGGCAGCGGCAGCAGGGACGGAGGCGAGAGCAAAGGCAGTGATCAGGGGAATTGCGGCTTATGTTGCAAAGGCAACGAGAAGCAGACGGATATAAAGATACGGCGGAGGATAGATGGATTTCCGACAGCGAGAGACGACGGAAACCCGGAACGGAGGTCGGCGTGAGGCGTCCAACGGAAAAATACCGAAATCGCAGAAGTGAGAGAGAGGGAGAGCCGCGGGGCTGCTTCTTTGTTTGCAGAGAGGAAAAAGAGAAAAAAAAAATATATATATATATATAATTATTTAAAAAAAAATACGAGAGTTATATGAAAATAAATAAATTTTTTAATAATAAATTTTTTTTAAAATAACTGTACAGTATTTATTGTACAATTACGTAACATTACTAAAAAAAAAAAAAAATACTGTAGAAAAAGAGGGGAAAAGAGCTTAAAGAATCCCATTGACAAGACGGAGCGTTTAAAACCTTATCTTTTTTTTTCTTTTATTTTTTTAATGAAACCGGGCGGGCTGGGTTTATTCCTTGGGCCTGGATCTGATCAAGGGCCGGCTAACCTGAACTCGTTGCTCGAAACGACAAACACGGCCCAGGGGCAACTGACCAAATATGAGTAACTTTCGTGCAACATTTGACCAATTGTTTTAATTTAATTCCAAGGAAATGAATTACGCACGATCAGTACTTGGGATTAAAAGAACAGATTTCAGAAACCTATTCATTAGGAGAAAACTACTATATATATATATATATATATATATATACTAGCAGTAGGTAACGTCCGAGCGACGTTTGCCCTTTTTTTTTTTAATTTTTTTTTTATCTAGTGATTGAAGAAGTGTTTTTTTAATAATTTTGTGAATTTTTTACTTTTTTTAAAAATATTTATGATGATTAAAAAAATACATGACAAAAGGAAAATAAAAATAAAAAAGTGAAATACACATTCAAGACATATTTTTAGGCTACTTCTTCATTAGTTGTAGCAGTTCTTTTTAGTTAATTAAGAATATTATCATATTTAAATTAGTATTTTATAAATTGAAGTTAATTTTAAGTGTATGATATAATTTTTAAAATTTAATTATCTATTTTATGTTAGTTTAAATCAATATTTAAACTTCTATCGTTTGATTAAATCTGAAAATTAAAGATAAAGGGTTGGAATTTAAAACTCAAAAACTAATATTTTTTCTTACTGTTCATAATTACTGTTTATAAACAGTAGCAAACGGCAAAAAACCATGTGAAAAAAAAAAATTTTTGTTACTATTCATTTCATTACTGTTCATCTATGAACAGTATTTAATATTTACTGTTTATAATTACTGTTTATAAACAGTAGCAAATGGCAAAAAACCATGCAAAAAAAACCTTTTGTTACTATTTATTACTGTTCATCTATGAACAGTAAATTTATAGCCGCTTTTAAGTATAGACCGTGATATGCCAAGGTGGAAACGGCATTATATTGGTTATCTAGCTAGGATATTGGTGATGGGGTAATTGAAATTCAGTGGGTCATGAGTACTACAGGTTGAGATCAATAGGATTCTCATTAATTATACATTCCTGTCCACGGTATTGAGAGATGCTTAGGAGAAGAAATATCAGCTGCTTTCGATTCATTTTTTTTATCAAGTAATAATACGTACATCCTCTCTATTATTTTATAGAGAAATTATTTGTATCAGCCGAAATCCACAGCACACTCAATGTATTGAGTTTAAAAAAGAAAAAAAAAAAAAAAACTGAAGTGAGATGTGCTGCGACTACGGGCTGATGCGTAGCTTTTCCCAATTTTATATGCCAAAATACGCCATGCATGAAACTCCTCCAGAGTCCAGAGTGAGTGTACCAAAAAAAGCTGTTTTGTTACGAACAAGGCAGCAAAAGAATCAAGATGCAAGCACTGAGAGGGAAGCCTAATATTCAAAACTTTTATATGCCCGTAAATAAGGATTTTTCATTCATATTGACGTACAATGACTTGTCACCTTTGTGGGAAACCAGCAAATTTAGAAAACAACCATTACTTGCGATGTTTATTTCTTTTCTCCTCCTTTCTCTTCTTTTTCTTATCCTTAGAATTATCTTTGGATCTGTGCTTCCTTGAGTGTTGTTTTTCGGTGCTCCCTGAATGAAGCTTTTTTG
This sequence comes from Juglans regia, assembly GCF_001411555.2. Taxonomy (NCBI): domain Eukaryota; kingdom Viridiplantae; phylum Streptophyta; class Magnoliopsida; order Fagales; family Juglandaceae; genus Juglans; species Juglans regia. Next base: position 2,242,887 of record NC_049913.1, read on the forward strand.
ACTTCTTCCGCTTTTCCTCGTTAGTCTCCTCTTCTGAAGAATCACGTGACTTCAGTGACCAAGGTTTCTCAGGACCATAGACAACATGGCGTCTCCATACATCAGGGTTTGTTGACCGATCTTCTATTAAGTCCGAAGAAGGTGGAAGGTACGGACCCGTTTCATCCATCCTTGGGCCAACACCACCTCTGCCACGTTTGGCCCTGCCATCCAGAAAACGAAAAGATCATGTCAAACTAATGAAATCGACATATTTAAAGTTGAGTGATTCAAGATCGCACACACATGCACCGAAGAGAGAGTGAGAAAGAGCATAAATTATGACCTTGAGTGTAGAAACTCCTCCAGTTCTTCATCTTCCCTTGAAGAGCCACTCTCATATACTCTTTCACTTGATGAACATGAAGCACTTGTATTGTTAACATTTACAAGAGTTCTCTTGCTTTTGTTTACACCGTAATTGTCAATATGGCTGCTGCTGCTATCACTGCTTCCATTTCTAAATTTGCCTTTACATCTATCATCCAGCTCTAGCTCTTTTTGTCGGGCTCGCCACATCTCATTCACTTCCACAGCTCGATTTGCTGTTTCAAAAACCCAAAAACAAATAAATAAATAAATAAACCTTAAGCTGAAGTACACAAATCTGAACCATAAAATGTAATTTGATGAAAGAGGCAAACAAAACCCACCCACCCACCCACACTGCAAAGATAACTTACACTTCGAGTGATGGAACCAATTGTTTGTTCATTAGAATTATGTTTTCCTCAACTCTTTGCAAACACCAGTTTTTGAATTCTTTTTCTATGATTAAGTTGTAGACAAACTGAGTTGTATCAAATAAATAAGAAAATTTATTTGGGTTAGTCAAGAAGGAATAAGTTGTAAAGAAACTGAAGGTATAATGTGCCTCGATTTCCATGAAGGAAGGTACGGATCACTTGATATAGCAAACACTCATCTTTCCTCATGAGTCATGAAGGATTGAAATTCGTTACAAAAACTATCCTTCATAAAAGACATTGCAATGCCAAATCAACGAAAAGAAAGAAGATATTATTATTACAGAAATTGTAGAACTAACCTTGTTGTACTCCAAGAACGGTTGCAGTTAGAAACCGTGAATTGGGCCGAAACCGTGAATTGGGTTGTTTAAGATAGGCATGCACACCTTCCTTCTCTGCTTGTCGCCGCAAATCTGCTGCTTCTTTCATAAGCATTGCAGCTATTCTGTTCTCCGTCTCAAGATCCATCTGCCCTATTAGGTTGCAAATGACAAGAAAAATAGGAGGATAACTCGTGCTACAAGGGGCAAAGGAAACCAAATATAAGCAAATCATTCAAATGAAATAAGACCACTTAGCAAAGCAGACTAGAACTATGATACCCCATATGATACGGATAATGGTAGGTGGTATATGAGATCACACATTGCTTGGGAAGGAGAAGTTCTTGCTCTTTATAAGGTTCCAATGGGGCTCCAATTGTATCATTGATTAGTCTTTTTGGAGCATAGGCCATGTAGTTTGGGCCTTCCATTGGGGCGTTACAAATGGTATCAGAGCCAGGTTCAACCAGAAATGTGGGACTTGAGCCGTGCCACCTATAATGGACAGGCCCGACGAGGACGTCAGGAATTTTAGGGGAGTAGATTGTGATACCCCATATGATACGGATAATGTTAGGTGGTATATGAGATCATACATTGCTTGGGAAGGAGAAGTTCTTGCTCTTTATAAGGTTCCAATGGGGCTCCAATTGTATCATTGACTAGTCCTTTTGGAACATAGGCCATGTGGTTTGGGCCTTCCATTGGGGCGTTACAAGAACCAACAAAAACTTCGAGATAGTAGCACCTTTTTAGCCTAAGGTCAACAGAAGACGAATTACGGCCATACCACAATTAAATGATCCAAAAGGAGCAGACAAAGACGCAATTAACAAAAAGTTCATCAATTTTCTAAAACCAATTTCAAATATCATCCACTAGGTCAAGAAAAACAAAACCTTTTGGATTCTATCTCTCATAAGTTTTCTCAGCTACATACAGTAAATTATTCACAAACAATGGTTTTTCACTTAAAATAAGAAATAAAAAGAAACTTCCGGGAAAAAATAAAAATAATAAAAAGAGGTTTAAAGATCTCAAGTTTTTTCTTCTCCTAAATTCAACCAAATAAAACATATACCCTTCTAAAGGAGGGAAAAAAAGAACTCACCGAAGTGATGGATGAAGCAAAGGAACTGTATATACAAAGGTAGAGATCCAACACAAAATGGAGCAAATACGTCGATTTAGAGCCTTCTCACGGCTTCGGATCCGAAAATTGTTTTGCAGAAGGAAACAGTCCCTCACACGCTGGGCCGAGAGGAAGAATCAAGTAGCGTGGCCATCAATCCATGCAAAATTCAATTTAGAACTACTAGTGGGAGGGAACGTGCAAGGAGGAAATCCAATTTAGAATTACATGGGGAATCCAATCTGGACCATGGATGTCATATAAGCTGCCCAAGCTTACATGCGGAATTCAATTGGTCGCGGCGTGGCGCGGCGCGGCGCAGTGGAGCAGAGAACAACCCTGAGATGGGGAGAGTCGACGGAGAGAGAGAGAGAGAGAGAGACGAACGTAAACTTACTGCCGTGATGAGCGGCGAAGGCAAGGGATTGCGGCGACGGAGAGGAGTGAACGCAGAGGGAGAGATTCGGGGGCTGGGGCGCTGGACGGGGGAAGGGGAAAAGAAGTAGGGATTTGGGAGGAGAGAAGGAGAGAGGGAGAGACTCGGGGGCTGGGGCTTTGGACGGGGGAAGAGAAAAGAAGCACGGATTTGGGGTGGGCTGGGTTATCTTTCGGGCATGAAATGGGCTGTATAGCCTGTATTTGGTGTTGAGCTTGGGCTTCAAAGAACTTTGGGTTATGAAAACATAGACTTCTAAGTGAGTAACGTTATATATAATTGTAGAGTGTGCAAGTGTCGTACAGTCATTTTAAAAAATTATAAAATTATTATAATTTTTTTTTCATATAGGTCCCGTATTTATTTACTTTTTTCAAAAGACTGTACGGTACTTACACATTCAAAACTGTAACTATCATTTCTCCTAAACTGATCAATCTCATTACTGTCATTTTGAACATGAAAACAAAATCATCCCAACAGGTGAATGAAAATAACAAGCAAAATATTGGAGCAGGGATGTCACGTAAGCTCTGGTCATGCCCTATTCAGATAGTGAAAGTATTTTATATCATCTTAATTCATTTCATCTCATCATTATAATTTTTTTAAATTTTTACATAAAATATAATAAACAATTCAATTTTTTCAAATCTCAAAACAATAATAATATTAAAAAACATTATTCTAATAATATTTTATTCAACTTTTAACTTTTATCTAAAATTATTTTATCTCATCTTATTTTACTATTCAAATATATTTTTTAAGATGAGGTGATGTGATGTGAGATGAGATGAGATGAGATGACACAACTCAACTTAGAATATTATATTGTCTTTTTTTATTTCACTGATTCCATGAAGTTAGATTTTATATTTTCTCTCATATCTATAAAGAGATTTGAATTTTATATAATGAGCGTAGCAACAATTATTTTTTTGCTGGCCACGTGCTCCCTAATCTAGAATCACTCGCATCAAAGAGCTTTTCTGAATTGCCAATAATAAAAAATCAAAGCTTTTCTAAATGAGAATACCTGTAGAGCGGATCGTCTATTAAATTAAGAATAGCAGTCCTCCATTCACACAGTGACATATAGGTAGTTTATTGTATTTATTTTACATCTTCATGCCCCATATTAGAAAATCCATTCACCCCTTCTTCACTCGTATGCCTCCCTCCTCACTTCTTCCACTCCATCCCCGACGGGTTCAAAATCTCAAAACACTCATTCCACACAGTGCATGACCTAGAAGGACGCGGAGCTCGACTATCTTCTTGTTAAGTGCCTCTCATTTTCTTGTTTCATCTTATGCTCTGTTTAGTAGCCGCATAAGCTTCCCTTTTGTTTTCTTCATAGCCAAATAGGTTTCGAAAATTGAATGATATTTGTCCTGAGAATTTTTTTATATAATTAAACGGTGAATCCTAAAGCTTTAACGCATTACGAAAATGAAATTAAATATTGAATAGAAAGTTCTCTTTATATCCTGCATCCGATTGTTTAGATTTTTGTTTTGAAACGAGCGATTAAAAACAGAGTAGCAACAGAGTGAAGAACTGGTGAGGTTTTGGTTTTAAACAAAATTATAATAAGTTGATGATTATTGAGATGTGGTTGTTTTATTTGAAACAGGACACCCATAGATAACTGGCGGCAGTGGAGGAGGGACTAGAGTAGTGAGTGGTAAGTGAACTTGCTTGGAGAAAGAATAAATCATGGCAAGCAACGATTATACATTACTTGTGATTGAAGACCCTTGTAGATATTTTTCTGGAAGCAAGTTGTTTTTTTAGAAATTGAATTCGCTTGAGCCGGCTGTGTAAAGCTTTAGGAAGATATAGCCATATTGAGAGTGAGAGTAGTGTCAAGAGTGAGAGCAAGAAAGAGACTATTTGTTTGTGTTTGAGTTGCTCTTCTTCGCCTTCTATTTTGGTTTTTTTATTTTATTTTTCTCTCTCTCTCTCTTTCTCTAGATGGTGAAGGTGGAAATGGCAAAGTTATGTTTGTAAGTTGCCAAAGGGGTGGTGTGAAATCTATGGCCGATGGTGGTGCTCAATTCGTCATGTGTTCTAAAAATTTACTGCAGTGGTAACAGATATCGTCGTCGGAATTAGATGGTGGTGGTGGAACCTTGAAAGTCTTGGGTAGTGGGCGACGGACTTGGTGGCGGTGCACTGAGGCGAGCTGGAAGTGCTTGGAGACGAAGATGAAGAAATGATTTTCAACTTGGAAACCAATTTCTGTGAATTGCTTGCGATGATTCTGTGCGGTGAGGCTTAATTAATTTATTGTATTTTTATCTACGTGCTATTGCGCTCTGTCAATCTAAGAACAACCAATAAAGAATAAATCTAACATGCTAAACACTAACTTTCATAGGGATACTTGGTTGAAAGCATAATTTACTTACATTATAGAATTTTTGGTGGAACAGAAAATTACGAACAGAGCATACTATGAAACTAATTAAAAGATATAAAAGAAGTTGAAATTAGTTTTTTCCGTCAAGATTATTTGCGACGGCATATTTTGGTCACAAAAGATAGTTTTTAGCGACGAATGTTTGCTTGCAAGAAATAAAATAAAATGTCGGAATTGACTTTTTGTGATTAAATTGGAATTGTTACAAAAGAATTGGTCGCAAAAAACTATTTTTATTGTAATATAATAGTCAATTATAGTTATAAATATTATTACAAATAGAATCCTTAAAAAAATAATAGAAATAATTATAAGTTGTATAAATTTTGTATTCAATTTTTTTAAAAAGATGAAATTTATTATTAAAAAATTAATTTGAATAGTCAGACACAGGCGCGGGCAAGTGGGCCTACAATCATCATGGGCACCACCTATAAATGGGCTCGACGAAATAGGGATAATAAATTATTTGATTAAATAAATTCAGCCTCCAGGAGTCGTTGTCTTCCCAGTAATGGTAATTTTAAAGATACAAAATGGTTTCAAAACACATCATATTTAGGAAAAGAGTAATTCTACGTATAATTGTGGAATGCGTAATTCTATACATCGTATTTTTCATGTAAATATTATATTTTATTTATTTTTTTCAAAATAATTACATAGCGGTTACATAATTCACAATTGTAAATATCTTTTCTCTTTAAAAAATAAGTCACTGAGGGAGAAGATTTCATGTGTCTTGATACTTTGTGATTTTCTTCTTTTTTTTTTTTACTTAATTATTAGGTGCCTAATAATTAATGCACATACCCACACACACAAAGAAAAAGAATATTATATACCAAATCCAGTAAAAGCGAGGAAAATACACAACATATTGAGAATTCTTACTTTCGATAAGAGATTGAGATTCATGAGTCACGTACGTACATCCAATAACTCTAGATGACATTGCTCAAATCAAATAACATCCACGAATTCAGATGCAGAAAGAAGCTTATTCATGATAGGGCGAGCTTTACACATGGCTTCCAGTGCCACAACTTTGGGCATGGTTACCCCATTACCCTCAGTCATGTCAATCTCTTGCTCGCTAACCCTCTCCCACTCGAAGCATTGAATCAATGATCCCAAAGTCAAGCCCACCATGCGCTGGGCAAGCCCCGCCCCAGGACAAGCTCTTCTCCCCAATCCAAATGGCATCAGCTTGTGCGCATCACCTAAGCCTCTGCCACTTTCGAACCTCTCAGGCTTGAAATCAGTTGCATTGTCCCATACACTCGGGTCTCTATGTATGGCCCATGCATTGATCAAAACTATTGTGTTGCTCGGCACATCGTATCCCTCAATGGTACAGTCTTCGGAGGACACATGGGGTAGTAGTAATGGTGCAGCAGGATACAACCGAAAAGTCTCTGAGATTATATTTTGAAGGTAGCACAATTGAGAGACACTTGATTCATTGACAATTTTTTCTTGCCCAATCTGACCATCCAATTCAGCCCTAGCCTTTTTCAATGCGTCGGGATGATTGAGTAGACAAGACATTGCCCATTCTAACGTCACCGATGACGTATCGGTCCCCGCAACTAAGAAGACCTATTTGGTATTAATCATTCGAATGCTTAAAACAAGAGAAATCATCTGTATAATTCCATACAATTCTTTATAAAAAAAAAAAAAAAAAGAACTTATTTAAAAAAATGTAAAAAAAACTATAATTTATTAATAAGACTTATTTTTTTTACATTTATATGTAATTTATCTATTTAAAACTTATACGTAACATTAATATTAAAATAATAATCATAAGATATAAAAGTCACGAGTCGTGCTACAGCCACCACACGAGACATGTCACTGCCAAATGCCTTTTTATATGTATATATTTTTACTTTTTTATAAAAATTTATATAAAATTTATCTATTTAAAATTTATTGTTAAGATTACTCTTAAAACAATCATATCACAAGATATAAAGGTAACTAGTCGTGTTACAACCATCGCACCAACATTTCACGGCTTTTTATATTCTTAAACATTTAAATAAAAATTCATTATATTATTAAAAAATAATTAATTGATCACTAAGAAAGAAAAATATTTAATCCGTAGCCGCCATCGATCGGTGGCTTTTGTCGATGGCTGTAGCTTTATTCAAAGGTAACAGAAAATACACCAAAGCAATAGCTAAAAGTACTGATGTAAGGAAATTTAAGTTCATAACAATTTTAATTATCATCAAATGATTGATAAGTAAAAAAAAATTAATAATCTATTTTTAACGAGTTGATATCATGTTAATAGACGAAGAATAAAGATTTATAAATTATTGAAACTATTAAAGGAGTTTCAATAAGAATATCAGAGCCGACAAAGTCTTATGGACATGTGTGCTTAAATTATCTCAAAATTTTATGAATAATAATGAAATATTTTAATTACATATATTTTATTGAGTTTTAAAAAGAAGAAATAAAATATTGAATAAAAATATTTTTTAAAATAAATATTATATTAGAATTTATAAAAATAATAGATAAAGTTAAAAAATAAAAAAATTTAAAATATTATTAAAAAATACTTTCTTAATTACTATATAAAATAAAAAATTATAAAAAAATATTTTTTATTTATATTTTTTAATAATTTTTTTTTTTTTACTTTCTAATTAAAGAAGTGTTTCTAATGATATTGTAAATTTATTTTATTTTTTAAAAATATTAAACCATTTTGGGATGGTGGCATGTATGGGGCGTACTTTTCTCGTTAGGTCTATCTTCTTTCTCCGCCACAAAAAAAATCGTTCATGCTCAAAATAGAAAAAACAAAGTTGGAAACAGGGATGCATTGCACTTACCAGTATAAGCCCCTTGATAATCTGGTCAGTGTAATATTCAGGCTGTGATTTCTGCAGAGAAAGCAAATGGTCAATCATAGTATTTCCCTGCTCCTCACGCCTCTTCTCATCGATAAGGCCCTGCAAGAACGCATCCGTCCTCTTAGCGAGTCTCTTCATTCTCTTCTCCAAACCCCCAAGATCGATCCATTGCAGCAAGGGCACAAATTCTCCAGGATTCGACGCCCCTCCATTAGCGGTTACCTCTTTCATTATCTCCCTAAACTGTCTCGCTTCTTCCTCGTCCTTCACGCCCTCCCCGTACCCATAGTACCTCTTCCCCGCCACCATTCTCATTACGATGTTAAAGGTGAGCTCCGTGAACAATGATTTCAGCTCCACCTTGGCGAAATCTTTGCACGAGTTATGTGATAGTTTTCGAAGCAAGCGCTTGATCTCGTCCCTTCGTATGCCCGAGAACATGTTGAGGCGGTTAGTCGAGAGTATCTCGAGGGAGCTTATGCGACGGAGATTGCGCCAGTGATCGCCATAGGGGGCTGCTACGACGGTGGTGTGGTTGTAGCCGAGGTGCTTGCCTACGGTCACGGCGGGGCGGTTGGCTAAGACGATGTCGTTCTTGGTGAAACATTCCTCGGCTGCGAATTGGGAGGAGACTACAACCACGAGGCGAGAACCAAAGCGAAGAGAGAAAACCTGGCCGTATTTCTGCGAGAGGCGGTGAAATGTACGGTGGAGGGGTTTTTTAAGGAGATGGAGATGGCCCAAGATAGGCAGAGAATTAGGTGGGCTGGGTGGGAGGTGTTTGGGGAGCGTTCTTGTTTGGAAGTAAAACTTGAGGGCATAAACAAGGAGGAAGCTGAGAAGCGAGAGGGACGAGTAAAGCAGGATGTCTTCCATGATTGCCTTCTGTTTTCTCAATGATATTATGCTACTTACAATTATTGCATGCGTCTCTGAGATTATATATTCCTATAGAGAAATATATATATATATATATATATATATATATATCTTCTATATATATAAGTGGCTATTTAACGGAGCTTAACGGAAATTCTTGTTTTCCGTTAGTGCTATGTTAAATCATCGTTAAGTCCTCATGCAGCTTTGGCAGCAGTTACATTTAGGCTATGTTTGGGTACCAAACATTTCTCAATACTTTTCAAGTATTCACGTATTTTTAAAAATACTTTACATGCCAAATAACTTAAAATACTTTCAATGGGACCCACAAACCCACTTCAATCTCTACTCATAACTATTCACAAACATTCTATAATATTTATCACTATTACATATAAATAAAAAATAAAATCACTATAATATTTATCACTATTAAATATAAATAAAATAAAATCATTATAATACATAAATAAAAAATAAAATCACTATAATATATAAATAAAAAATATTTATCACTATTATATATAAATAAAAAATAAAATTGCTATAATATATAAATAAAAAATAAAATCACTATAATATATAAATAAAAAATAAAATCATTATAATATATGAATAAAAAATAAAATCACTATAATATATAAATAAAAAATAAAATCACTATAATATATAAATAACAAATAAAATCACTATAATACTTATCACTATTAAATATAAATAAAAAATTAAATCATTATAATATATAAATAAAAAATAAAATTACTATAATATATAAATAAAAAATAAAATCACTATAATATTTATCACTATTAAATATAAATAAAAAATAAAATCATTATAATATATAAATAAAAAATAAAATCACTATAATATATAAATAAAAAAATAAAATCACTATAATATTTATCACTATTAAATATAAATAAAAAATAAAATCATTATAATATATAAATAAAAAATAAAATCACTATAATATATAAATAAAAAATAAAATCACTATAATATATAAATAAAAAATATTTAAATCACTATAATATATAAATAAAAAATAAAATCACTATAATATATAAATAAAAAATAAAATCACTATAATATATAATAAATAAAAAATAAAATTACTATAATATTTATCACTATTAAATATAAATAAAAAATAAAATCATTATAATATATAAATAAAAAATAAAAACACTAAAATATATAAATAAAAATAAAATCACTATTATATATAATTAAAAAATAAAATACTATAATATTTATCACTATTATATATAAATTAAAAATAAAATCACTATAATATATAAATAAAAAATAACATTACTATAATATTTATCACTATTATATATATATAAATAAAATCATTATAATATTTATCACTATTGTATATAAATTAAAAATAAAATCATTATAATATTTATCATTATTATATATAAATTAAAAATAAAATCATTATAATATTTATCATTATTATATATAAAAGTAAAATAAAATTATTATAATATTTATTAATATTAAAAAATCACTATAATAAAATCATTATAATATTTATTATTAAAAATCAAATCACTATAATATTTATGGGACTCATACATTTTTCAACTACCTACTCAAAAGTCAACAACTCAACATACCTTACACATCCAAACAACTCAAAATACTCTCAATGAGATTCACAAACTCATTCCAATCTCTATTCATAATTATTCATAAATATTTTCAAAACTTCTCAATATTTTTCAACACCCAAACATACCCTTAGTTTATTATTTTTCTGCTTTTAAGTATTGATAGCTACGATTCACCACTTTCATGCTCAATTCAGAGGCCTTTGTGTTTGGTAAGTGAGAGTACCTCAAGTACTCTCATTACTATTCTTTATTTTATTATTATTTTTTATTTAATTTTCTATTATTTATTACTTTTTACCTACTTTTTATTACTATTCAAATATTTTATTATTATTTTTTCATTATTATTCATAAACATTCTCAACACTTCTCACTACCCAAACGTACCCAAGTCAGCCTTTTTGTTTATACTTTTTCTGCTCAATTCAGAAGCTTTTAAAAGTCCGTCAGGAAATCTACTTTTTCTGATCCTTTTGTCAGATTTTCAATTTTCCACATTTTTATCCCTTGAGTAATAGGTTATTTAGGTTTATTATTTTTCTCCTTTTAAATTTTAACAGTTATGTCAGTTCCTTTTTCATTATATATTTTTTTTTAAGGTTTATTACTTTTATCTTTTATATTTTGTCAGATATCTCAGTTCAACATTTTTATGTTGAGTGATGCTACGCCTACCGCTCCCTGCTCCCGCTGGGAGCTATCGTTAGGTTATATATATATATATATATTTTACTTTTTTTACATGTATTTTTTAATATTTTTAAATATTTAAAAAAAATAAAAAAATTATAATATTATTAAAAAATACTTCCTTAATTATTAAGTAACAAAATTTTTAAAAAAAAATTCAAAAATCACAGCGATAAAATAGAGCTGTAGAAATAAGCGATAAGAGTAATATTTTCCTTTTATGTTTAGTCTACTTTTTCTGCTGTTCAATCAGTACTGCTCTGCAGATTGAATCAGAACTCAGGGAAAAAAAAAACGTCCTCATTAAAAAGGAATAAGAAAGAATAAAAAAACACAAAATAAAAACAGACGTGAAACATTAAAAAAATGTAGAAACAGAATATCAGTGCATGTTTAGCCAGTTTTGCAGTTTTTCACATCTTTATCCTTAGTATTAGGTTATTTTAAGTTTATTATTTTACTCCTTTTATATTTTGACAGTTATGTCAGTTCCTTTTTAGTTGTATACTTTTTCTTAGGATTTATTATTTTTACACTTTATATTTTGCCAGATGTGCAGTTCAACATTTTATGTTTTATATCTACTTTTCCTGCTCTGCAGGTTGAGCGGCATATAGGCAATTGTGCCTGTTTAAAAAAAAAACTCACAAAAAAAAAAAAAAAACGTCCAAACTGAAGAAGAAAGAATAAGGAATAAAAAACAGAGAAAAAAAAAAAACATAAAACATTAAGTGGATGCATGCGGTTTAACATGTTTACTATATTATCTATCAGCACATTGAGCTTTATATTAAAAAATTATTAAAAACAAATTATAACAAAAATTATTTAAATTGATTTTTATATACTTGTCTATTATGACAATTTTATTTTTATTTATAACATGCATAGTAATTTAATTAAGAACATTGTATTCAAAGATTTGTGTTAATTTAGAAGACATCAATTTTTAGCATATTTGTTCTTTAAATTTTTATTAATCATGGAAACCTATTAAAAATTTCTTTTACAGGAGCATCTACCATATATAGAAAATCTTGTAGCAGAAGTTTCGCAAAAAAAATGGATGATTGAACTTTTGGTAGACCCTAATCGACTCAACCAACAGCAACACAAGAATTTCAACGTCGTCTCTATTGATGCAGTACAAGATGACACAGAATGATGCATCACAGTAAAAATATCAAAGGACTCATGTTTTGAATTAATATTTTTTGTTGGTTTTGTATTATACTTATTGGAAACAACTTTATTAAAACTATCGATATTATAAATATGTGTTGGATTATGTTATATTCTAAACTAACATTTTATAAATATCGATATTTCACTGAACTAGGCAAACGTGCTTTGCACGTTATCCCGACCTAGTATATATATATATATACACACACACACAAACATACACTTGGGAACGGTCCGGATACGTTAGCTTCGGGTGCACATAATATAATGATTTAAATAAAAAATAAATAAATAAATCAGTAATTTATTTGTCTGTAAAAAAAATATTTAAGGTTAAAAAAGGATAAAAAATAAAGATTAAAAAAAAAATCTAAATTTTAGTAAAGTATGAACATTGATCTACATCTATATTAGATTATATATTTACTTATTATATAATAATAAAATATTATTCATTTAATATTAAAAATCTTTTGGTAAAATATGATCTTTTATTAAATTCTACAAGTTACACGTTAAATGATCAACGATCTTAAAGACCTTTTGTTAAAATAGGATATTTCATTAAATTTTATAAAGAAACTACACATTAAATAGTCAAGAATTTTAAAGATATTTGGATAAAACAAGACTTAATGGACTTAATAAAAAAATAATAAAAATTAATATTTATAGTTAAATAGTTACTCATTATAATAGAATAGATATATTGAGCGAGAGAGGGTAACAGGAGAAGGAGCCACGACTACGAATTAATTAACGAAGTTGGTTTAATTTTACTTGTTTAATTAGAGTTGGAATCTTCCAACATTAATACCTTGCCTAAGTAACTGCGTGCATATTTTACTAGTTTAATTTTCTGGTCCAAGTTCTAAACGAGCCTTAGGTGCTTGGATATAAAAATACATCATTTCATCTTATTATTATAATTTTTTAAAATTTGTACATATAATATAATAAATAATTTAATTTTTTTAAATATTAAAATAATAATATTATTAAAAAAATAATATTATTATTAAAAAAATAATATTCTAATAATATTTTATTCAATTTTTAACTTTTATTTAAAATTATCTCATTTTACTATCAAACGAACTCTTAAACTCTTAAAAGAATTTCAGGAAATTCAAATCCGAATTAATTAAATTATAACTCAAGGATAGGTGAGTTTGGTTACCAAACTCATCTCAACTCATCTCAATTCATCATTACAACTTTTTCAAATTCCAATACAAAATATAATAAATAATTCAATTTTTTCAAATCTCAAAATAATAATAATATTAAAAAATAATATTCTAACAATATTTTATCATCTCAACTCAACTCAACTCAACTCACTTCAACATCCAAACACAACCGAAATCTTAGATTTTTGATCGAAGATGTTTACACCTAAGCAAAAACAAGGGGAAGAAGAGGGAGAAACAATAGAAAAGTTAGCATTCTCAATTGAAGATTATGAGATGATAAATACTTTAAATACAAAATAATTAGATAAAAATAAATTTATCAATTGATATATTTGATGTATTACAAAAAATTATAAAATTATTATTATTATAAAATAGATATGAATTCATAAATTTATTTTATAAAATCTTTTATGTTAGAGCAATTATTGAATCAGATGGAAAATAATATCACTACCTTATTACTATCCATGTATTACTTTTCATATAAATGTTCTAGGCGTGCTTATAAAGCTGCGTGGAGGAATAAATACGTCACTTGAGTTGGAAGGTCACGAGTACTGGGGCTCACAAGGGGAATGTCATAAGATTACTACATTTCTATTACTTATATTATTTTTTTATATTTTTATATTTTATATTTTATTTAATGATTAATAAAATGATTATTAATAAAATTTTATATTATTTTAATTTTGTTATAATAATTAAGGATGTTAAAAAAATATTTAAAAAAATAAAAAAAATTTAAATATAATATAAATGGTAAAAGAGTAATGAAACGATTGCAAGGGGCCCACAATATATCTGACGTCGGTGAGTGCGTAGATGTTTGTTTAATTTGTCTTCTTTGTCTTTTGCGTCAGACGTGGTCGCTACCATTATTGGACGTCAAATTTGTTTGTATAGACTATAGAGTGTCAGTGTAGCATTATTCTTACTTACAGAATGATGAAATATTGAAATATGTCTCTCCCTTTAAAGAAATATCACACTTACGTGATAATGTATTCTTTCATGTAGAGTTACTATCTTGCTTTTATTCCGTATACGACAATTGACAGAAAAGTTTTGACTATAAATTGTTGACCAAATATGTAAACTACAAAATTCTGATGAGTGATGTAACCGATTCGGTTCGGTCTATTTTTTAAAAAAAATTAGAATTGAATCGGTATGTACTGATTTTGTATTTTTAAAAATTGATTATGTATTAATTATTCTCCTAAATCAATATTTTTAATTTTATCGATTTTCGATCTAATCTGATCTGATTTTTCAATTATTTTAAAATGTAAGTTTGTCGTTAAAAGGAATGACGTATTTGGACAATTTAATGATTTTATGATTAAAAAAAAAAAGGAACTCAAAGATGATGGTTTCTTAACTAACTATATAATAGAAATTTAGGTAACCTAATATGTAGAAATATATCTTCTTTTATCCATCTTTTCTACCTCTCATTTCCATTAATTCTTTCCACTTTTATAACCTAACAAAGTCCAATTACATTCAAAACAAAATAAGAAAAATAATTGAGACCCATTACATAAAAATCAAGCTTCCAACTTCCAAGTAGTTTAAGTATTTAATATTAGACCATATCCACCTCAAAGACTTCATTTTCTATATAAATAAATTAGATAAATATAGATAAATTATATTTATAAAGATAATTGAGTATAGTCCATAGTTAACCTAAATCTTGGGACCAAAATAATTACATAAGAACTTCGACGATGGCGATTCATCTAGTTTTCAAAATCTTACATAATTAGGAGTCAGTAAAAAATCATTAGATTGATCAATTTCTAATTTCGAAAATGAACAGACAAGATCAATTGTTGCCATGAATAAATGATTATTTCAAAAGGAACCATATTTTGTTTTGGCCACTAACAACCTAGTTAATCTTTTAAAACCAAGCATAGATTCTTAGGCTTTAGTCATGGAACTTTTTGAGAATCACAAAAACATAAACACAGTCTGTCAATCACAAAAATTTCGATTAAAAAATCATAATAACACAAACACAATATGTTAATCATATCCTAAATTTTGGATTAAAAAATTCTAATAACACAAACATAATCACAAAACTCTAATGATTCATATTAGGTTTCAAAGTAATTTCAAATAACTTAAATAAGTGAAATGAAAAATAATAATAATGTAAAATTATCGCGAGGAATCGAAGTCGTGAGCTCACGGTATGCGCGATGGTCGATGAGGGGAGGTACAGTTTGTGCAGAGACTCAGAGAGTGAGGTAGAGAGACAGAGACGAGAGGGCACTGGGCAGAGACTGAGAGGCGGAGAAAACTTGAGGCAATAGAGCGAGGAACAGAGGGATTGGAGGATGCGACGGAAGTTGTTAGCCTGTTACGTGCGGCGTAGTTCCTGGAGGGGGGGGGGATCTAGGGTTTCTAAGGGAGGGGGGGGGAAACTAACTGAAAGACTAGGCTTTCGGGGAGGAGGGGATTTGGGGGGAACGAAATCTAAGGGTTTGGGGGGAAACGACGTCATTTCTTATAGTGATTTAATACCACATAATCTATATATATATATAATAGTAATATATATTTTGTTATAGTGATTTAACCTATTAAATACAAAATTGTTATAGACTTATAGTGATTTAATATAACTATATAAGTATAATTATAACTATAGTCTATATTAGAATATTAGTATTAGTAATTTAGTATATATATTAGACTATTAGTATTAGTATACATATTAGTATTAGTTATGTATTAGTATAGCTATATAATATATTAGATTATATAATAGTATTAATATTAGACTATTAGTATTAGTATATATATTAGTATTAGTTATATATTAGTTATAACTATATAATATATTAGACTTATAATAGTATTAATATTAGACTATTAGTATAGATATATATTAGTATTAGTTATAGTGATTTAGTATAATTATATTAGTTTAAGTATAATTATAGGCTATAATAGACTATTAGTATCAGTATATATATTACTATTAGTTATAACTATATAATATATTAGACTATATAATAGTATTAATATTATATATTAACAATTTAGTATAGCTATATATTAGTATTAGTTATAGTGATTTAGACTATTTATTAGTATTTGTTAATTGTTATAGTGAGTTTAATTTATTATAACTATATTATTGATAGTATAACAGTGATAGTATTAGTATAGTAATTTATTATTTAGTATAGTGATTTATATACTAATTTATACATAGACTTAAAGTATATTACTAATAATAATATAGTATTAGACTCTAATATCATTATAAATATTAGTATTAGACTATTAGTTATAGTGATTAGAATAACTATATATTAGTATTTGTTAATTATTACAGTGAATTTAATTTATTATAACTATATTATTGATTAGTCCTACTTCTAAGCAGTCAGGCTGATTTTTGAAATAAAATAGCATTGTATTGCTGCCACATCAGGAATCAAACAAAAAATCAATAGTTTCAACCACACACAATAGAAGAGAGACGTTTCACACACAAGCCCCTCCCTTTCATCTCTCCTGTCAGAAATTCATCTGCTCCACTGCCACTAGGCCTGTGCATAAAGGGCGGGGATCCGATCCGTCCGAGACAACCGATTTGTCCAACCCGAACAAAGACGGGTTCATCGGGTCAAAATTTAACATCGGGTTTGAAACAATGCAATCCGTCGAAACCGATCAACACTAGTAAAAGCTGAATTTCAACGGAGGTACATACAAAGTAGCATACAGAATCTGAGAAAAAGGAAAAACCTGAACTTTTTAACAACAATTACTTTGTTTATATTCAACAGAAATTTTGAACCGCATCATACTATAGTAAAAGAGATGAAATCCTGAAACGACGGACAAAAAAAAAAAAAAATCCCTCCGCAGCAGACCTTGCCTCTACAACCAGAAAAATCATTCCAGCAACCCACTTTGCCGCAACCTTGAGTTTTGACCAAAAAATTCCTTCAACCCACTTCGGCACTATTGAAGAAGCTCTAGACCAGAGTTGGAAAAAATTAAAAAAAGGTTCACTCGATTGAAATCCTTAAGGGGGGAAGAAACCGAGACCCAGGAAGGCTCTTACCCCGGCCATCCTCGATCTTGAGGACGGAGTAGCGTGACGAGTTAAGGATGCTCTCGACGGTGCTCTCGCAGCGAGCCTTGCAGGAAACGATCCTAAGGCAACCCGACCAGATCTTGTAGATGGCCACCTCCTGGATCACCAAAAGGGTCTGCTCCAACGCGGCCTCATCGTCCTCCTCCTACGGCTAGTTAAACGACATAGTTCAATTGTGGGTGATTTTCACTTTTGGGAGAAAGAATGAAGGATGAGAAAGGAAAGGAGATTCGGGGCAGAAGTGAGAGAGAAACAGAACGTAATATGCAGAATTATATACCTAAAAACCGATCCGACCCGAACAAGACCCGGCTTATTCGGTTCGGGTCGGGTCGGGTCGGGTCGAGTTCGCGCCTTTATGCTATCGGGTCGGGTCGGTTCGGGTGTAAATCAGTGTTTTTTTAATCGGGTTGCAGGCCTAACTGCCACCATTTTCAAAGTAACAGATCTCCCCCTCTCTGCATAGATCTCTTCGTCGGCAAAGCTTGCATCATTTTCAAAGCCATACATATCCGCTTACGGGTATGCATTACAAAAAAATTGGCGAAGGAAAGGAAAAAAAAAAAAATCTACCACGCGAGGAATTACCCTTCTCCAAACACCTAAAATTTGAGACCAAAAAAAAAAAAAAAAAAAAAAAGAGGAAGAAGAATGCCATCCCCTTCTCGAATTTGTTCAACACGAAAACAACCCAAATTATTATGAAGATCAGCGAAAAGGAAAGGGAAAAAAAAACTCTACCACTCGAGGTATTACCATCCCCATACTCCTAAAATCTAAGACCTAAAAACCAAGAGGAATAAGAATGCTATTTGTTTCTTGAATTTGTTCAAGATGAAAACACCTCAATTGTGAAAAACCTGATATTTACACAACCATAAATAGCATATGAAAAACTTGATATTTACAAAATACACTTGTGATTTTCTCTTCTACATTTTAGCAAGCACCTTGAATGCACAACGTGTTCTCCATCACAGCAACTCTTCTACATTTCCATCATTCCTTTCCTTGATACAAACAGGCAACCTTTTGGAAAATTTTTTCTAATCCATCAAAATAGAAAATGGAGAAATTTTTCGCGTCTCCCATTTTTAGGCGCGAATTTTTTGGGTTTTGCTCTCGTGCAATTTCAAGCAGTAAAAACCCTTGATATTGTATCTGTTTTCTTTCTACGAGACCTTGAAGAAGCCTTGAACCTTTTGGGAAAAACACACTTTGTTCTCCATTTTCTTGTATCTGACTCCTTGATCTCGAGATTTCACCTCATGCGTAGCGTCGAGCACCCAGGAGACAGAGACAAAGGAGATTTAACTGCAGTCGGAGATGAAGCAGCCGCCTAAGGAGAAGGAGCAGAAACTGGAGGAGTCACTGTCGAAGAGGTGGGAGATGAGACCGATGGAGATGTCTTCTAGGACGAGGTGGGAGACGAGCTTTTTTTTTGAAGGGAGAAACGAGTCGGGCTGAGATGCATAACATCTCCATGATAATTGTGGTGGGATGCTTACATGTCACTTAATTATTTGGGCTGTTAATTGGGTAATATTGGATGGACTGATGCTAAGGTTCTCTCATTATTGATAATATTATAGTGATAGTATTAGTAAAATAATTTATTATAGTGATAGTATTAGTATAGTAATTTAGTATTCGTATTACTATATCATTATTTTATATGTGATTATTTAGTATATTGATTTATCTACTAATTTATACATAGACTTAAAGTATATTACTAATTTACTAATAGTAATATAGTATTAGACTATAGTATTGTTATAAATATTAGTATTAGTTACATTGATTAGGATAACTATAGTATTATTATAAATTTAGTATTTGTTATATATTAGAATAACTATATACCACAGTGCACTGATATATGATATATAATTTATTATATATAAAAATTTCATATATAATTATATATTATATATAAAAATTTAAATCTTATATATATAAAATATTTTGTATAATATATAAAATTTATTTATTTTTTCCAACTGGTCCGGTCCAAGAAACTAAATCAAAACCGGATTAGATCCAGCTAGTTTTCACAATACCGGAACCGGTCCGGTCCGGTTTAAATTTACACCCTTAATAGGCTAGTGGCTAGATTCATGGTAGCACTCTGGTGTAAAGCAATTGGAATACGTGGTTGCTCCATGCTTTGAGCTTGAGCTTCTTGATTGGAGTTTGATTCCTTTTTCCTCGTCTCAAAGTGGCTTCTGGCTCTGAACCGGATCTGATACATTCACTAATACAGATTTCTTATGCAGGACTGCATTATTATTAGACCTTTCCGCGAGAGAAGATTATTAGAACATTTGCTTCAAATTTATGATGAATAAAATAGAGTCTAAATCACAAAGTACACTCGATTTCTACAACTTATGAAATAGGTTGTGCAACCTGCAAATAAGAATCCCAAATCCGAAACTTGCTTGGGTCTAACAATTTGCAGAGATCGAAGCAAATGATGGTGGGAGCAGGTGGGTGTCCATTTCTGCACCCAAAAAAAAGATGCGATAGAAACCAGTTGAATCCAGCTTCACTTGTATAGCTGCTTGAATCTTTTACAAGCTTCCAAAATATTGCTCCTGTGACCAAAGGCACTAACCCTGACAAACCCTTCGCCAGCAGGTCCGAAACCACTGCCCGGGGTGGTAACAACATGAGTTTTCTCCAGAATCTCACTGAATACATCCCACGAACTTCGGCCGGGGAAGTGGACCCACACATATGGTGCATTCTTCCCTCCATACACATTAAAACCAAGCGAGTTAAATGTCTCTACTATTATGTCAGTATTTTCTTTGTAGAAACCGATCACCTCATGCATTGCCTGCAAATAGTATAAAATCAGCGTATTTTGTTATGCAAGTATTTCAGGATTTTTTTCTCACCGTATGGCTAGGGAAGAGGAACGTGAAAAAAAAAATTAAAATAAAAATATATATATATATATATATATAAATCTTGTTACCCAGATACACGTAATAAATAATTTAAAGAAACAAAATCTATAATTGGACAAAAATAACAGGACATATGAGTCGATGACAAAGATTGCATTTTTTGTCGGTAAAGAATCACAGAAAATGAGAACAGAAAACAAACCTTAAGACCTTCTGGTGAAAGGCAAGCTAGACCACCAGCTTGAGCAATGTTGGATGCACCATTAAAACAAGTACAAACAATGCGGTTGAAGTCCTTGGCTACAGGAAATCCATCGGAAAATAGCAGCTCCTTTGGAACTACAGTCCAACCTAGGCGAACACCAGTGAACCCTGCGTACTTGCTAAAAGATGACGTCTCAATTGCAACCTGCAATATGCATAGTTATGAATTTATGGAAATAAATGTCTGCTGCATTGAAAGGGGAAAAAACTCTAAAATGAATTTTCATCACCGAAGTTACCTCTTTAGCTCCTGGAATTTCAAAGATGGAGCGAGGGTTGTCCTCCGACATGTACATGGCATATGCAGAATCATATACTATGATTGAACCATTGTCCTTGGCAAACTTTACCAGCTGGGTCAGCTGCTCCCTGGTTGCAGCAGCACCAGTAGGATTGTTTGGTGAACAGAAAAATATGATATCTGTTCGAGAAACACCTGACAGATCAGGAAAGAAACCATTCTCTGGAGTACACTTCATATATTCAATGCTCTCAAACTTTAGTACATCTTTCTGAAACTGTCCAGTCTGACCCATGATAACACTTGAGTCCACATAAGCCTGCACTTTAACCGGTCTCTAGTAAGGAATTGATCCTTAAACCTTTAAAAAGATTTATCCCCATGAAGACATTTTCCATGCCACGTTACTAATAGCTTATCTAACAGACTAGGCCATCGATGAAAAACATTGTTTTTCCATATTGATGAAAGAAATGTAGATGGTCAATATGCTTGAAATTAAGCAAGTGACATGCTCAAACAAGCATACCATCCTTCATGGCTTGCTAAGTGGCAAGACCACCCAACCAACAGCCAAAGTTAACTGTCAAAATTGAAAGGTAGCCCTAATAAACGAAACCAGATGTCAGATCTATGGTTTTATCGAGGGACAGTAAGTGAATTACTATTATTATTGCTAATCCAAGTAAACCCCCTTTTTTATAGGTGACTTCCCAAGTAAACCTGGCTTTATTCATTTCTAAATAATTATTATTGCTCATCCAAAAAATATTAATTTCAACAGTGAACCAAGTAAATGTCTCTCACAAGCACCTTTACCACTTTTTGTATAAGAAATTGCATGGGGGTATTCAAAATAAATACTACAGTTGATAGTAATCAAAAAGTTTTATTCATAGAAATAGGCACAGCCCAAGTACATAGGGAGAATACATGAGAAGCCCCTAGGTATAGTTTACAATCGAAAGGAGAAAGTCATGAACATTTAGGCACTGCTTGGATTGAGAAGCGATCTCAACTCATTTATCTCATCTCATCATTATAAATTTCCCAAATTCTCACACAAAATATAATAAACAATTCAACTTTTTCAAATCCCAAAACAATAATAATTTTAAAAAATAATATTCTAACAATATTTTATTCAACTTTTAACTTTCATTTCATCTCATCTCAACTCACTATCCAAACGGCACCTTAGTCCATTACAAACAATGACCCCTGCCAATAAGATCAATGATTTAAAAAAGAAAACTTTGAGTTCATCCGTTGTTCTCTCACGATCTTCAAAGCTCTTAGCATTTCGCTCTTGCCAGATGCACCAACACATACATATAGGAACCATTCTCCAAATGGCTGCCACTTGTGAGTTACCGTGAAGGCCTCTCCAGCTTGCAAGGAAATCCACCAATCTATGAGGCATGACCCATGACAATCCCATTCTCATGAAGAAATCATCCCACACGGTCCTGGTCACCTCGTAATGTAAAAGCAAATGATTTACTGATTCATCGTTCTTCTTACACATATAGCACCAGTCAAACACCATAACCTGGTGTTTCCTTAAATTATTTGTGGTAGGAATCTTGTCCAATGACGCTGTCCATAAGAAGAAAGCTACTTTTAAAGGAGCTTTCATCTGCCATATACTCTTCTATGGGAACATAGTCATTCTAGGACTCGTTAGAACTTGGTAAAACGATCTATCAATGAATTTACCTTTCTTGCATAGGCTCCAGTTCATCTTATTGGCTGTACCCTTGGTCATGCTTACAAAATATAATGTCGCACAAAATTCTGTAATAGTCTCCAACTCTCAATCTTGGGCTAGTGAACTCAATATTCCACTGAGGGGAGCTGCTGGAAATGTCCTATAGGTCGGCTATCACTGCATCCTTTCCTCATGCAAGCTAAAAAATGGCCGGGAATGTGTCTTGGAGACTTCTTTCACCATACCATTTGTCGTACCAAAATCTAACACGAGAACCGTCACCCACCACAATATGTTCATGTCCTCGGAAGATCTCCAAATGTCTCTGAGTGATGTGGTTCTTGATGACCAGTTGATCCGAGAAAACTGCCCTATCTACCATTAGCATGTCAATAGCATTGTTCCTCCTGTGAGAATTTGCCACCCTATGGAAGAATTTTGCACACTTGTCTCCTTCCTTGAGCCAAAGCACCCTTGATTTTTGTCGTCAGGAAATCTCCTCCATCAAAGATACTCTTTCAAGTTCAGTAACTACTTGACTTTTGCAAATTCTCTCAGATTCAAAAAGAGTTCTTGCCTCCTCCTCATCCTCCAGACCCTATAGCTTTTCTAAGAGAGAATGTCTCTGATGAAGCACATTGCCAAAAACTTGTTCATTTCATTGCTTCAGATCATGTTTCAAAACTTTTAACTTTCTTGCCATTATGAAACTTGGAGAGCCTTGAAAATTGTAAGAAGACCACCATTACCTGACTTTTGCAAATTCTCTCAGATTCGGAAAGAGTTCTTGCCTCCTCCTCATCCTCCAGACCCTATAGCTCTTCTAAGAGAGAATGTCTCTGTTGAAGCACATTGCCAAAAACTTGTTCATTTCATTGCTTCAGATCATGTTTCAAAGCTTTTAACTTTCTTGCCATTATGAAACTTGGAGAGCCTTGAAAATTGTAAGAAGACCACCATTGCCTGACCCTGTCTACAAAACCATCAGATTTAAGCCACATATTCTTAAATTTAAAATACCTTCTCCCCTTTGGATGCCACCACAGTCTAAGATGATGGGGAAGTAATCAGAGCATAAACGGGGTAGTATTCTTTGTACTGCATTTGGATAATGTATCTATCAGTCTGGAGTTAACAAGAAGCTATCAATCCTTGACCAAGATGGGAGTTCTCGGTTGTTGGACCAAGTGAAAGTACCTCATGTTAATGGAATATCCATAAGCTCCCGTTCTGAAATAAAATCAGAAAACTCCCTCATGGCGGGAGTGATGTGGGGCACACCCGACCTCTCGCTTGGGCAACGAGTTACTTTAAAATCACCCCTATGCAACTTGGTAACTCCTACCAACTGAGAAGTCCTGCCAATTCTTTCCACAATGGTCTTCTCTCCAAATCAGTATTTGGGCCATAAACAGGAAATGCCAATTGGAAACCGTCTTCTAGGTTCATAAATGAACAAGCCACAGTGAGGTCACCCACACATTCCTCTACCCTTTCCACCACTCTTTTATCAAACATAATTAGTACTCCCTTGGATGCTCCTTTAGATGAGAAGTACGACCACCCTATATGTTGCCCTCTCCATAAACTTCGGACTAATTTTCGCATGATAACTTCCAACTTAGTCTCCTGTAAGCAAACAATGTCCTCATTCCATTGGCGAAGTAAGTTTCTAACTTGGAGCCGCTTATTATGTTCATGCAACCCCCTTACATTTTATGATATTATTTTTGGCTTCATAAATCAACCACCTTACCCTTCCCTTTGAGATGCTCCCGGTTTGCGCTCTTCTCTCCACCATCATCATTCATAGCACCGTAAGCCTCTTGAGTTCTCTTTCCCCTTTTTTTAGCCGAATTAATGGATAGGTCAGCTTTGGATTGTTTGTTCCCGGCCTCTATGGTTGTAAGTAATGCCATAAATTTAGCTTCGAAGCCCTCGCATGTAATCCCTACGCAGTGTTTAATTTCCATAGCTTTTTGAATTACTCATTCTGACACAATGGGATGAAAGGAATTTAAAGGAACAGGTTCTTCCTCAGATGACCTGCCCTTCCCATTATCCTCCCTCCCTTCGGCCACCATTATTGTCAGTGATTGCATCTCCCCACCCTTGTTAAACTCAAATAAAACCAGTGTTCCTTCCATTTTGACCTCCCCCCATTGCACCCACTAATTCCGCACTTTCAGTTGGAGCAGATAGCCGTTTCTCTGCTAAAAAAAAAATTCCCGGCATTGGAACAGTAGACAATAGTCAACAAGGAATTGCGGTCGACTGTTGGGATAGAAGACTCTGACGGCGGAGTCTATGGCCTCTCGAAATGCTCTAGGTCTCCCAGCAACTCAGACACCCCCTCATCTGCACTACGCTGGCCTCTCGCAGTCTTTGCGCAATGAAACCTCCATCTCCCTCTTGATGAGCCGTATAGAACTCTCTTCCTTCACCCATCAAACAATCCTCCAAAGCTTTGGCAAACCAAAATACCGTGGACATCCCCAGCCTTATTTCCTTCACAACTCTCTAGCTCCTCTCAGTGACATGTAAATATTTTCCATCCCTTGTCAACTCAAAAGCTTTTGATTCAATGACTATTTGTTTCAGATATCCCATTTTTCAGCTCCAGTATAGCAGTAACCTCGCCGTTAAATGCTCCCAGCCACCATTGAACATTACGCGTATGGAGAGAGAATTACTATTTGTACGGAGAGAAAGCTTTTTATTTTTTCACAAAGTATATCACAAGAAAGGCTGATACTAGTTTATGAGAAGTGTATGCCTCTGGCAGGTAAATTCATGAAAAATTAAGCTAAAAAAAAAAAATACTATCGCAAATTATTACCACTGGCAGGCAATTTCATGCAAAATTATGCTAAAAGAATAAAAAGAACTATCACAAATTATTACCAATAAATAAAATCTTAAAAATACGACCAAATGAATACTTGTAAGACCAACTCAAACTTTTCACTTAATATATATCACAATGAAAATAGATAATTAAAAGAGAAAAATGGGGACAAGTCAACTGGAGAATAAATTTTATTCTTATTTTGTAGAAGAATAAATTACAGGGTATGACGGGTCTTGCACTGCCATTGTAACATCAGCGCCAAAAACAACCTGCCAAGAGTAGAAAGAATGCAAATTTAGATAGTGCTATAATTAAAAAATGTTGTTACAATTAAAAAAAAAAGTTTATAATGGAATACTTTGCTGGTAAACAAAAATCATCAGTACAAGCAAACAAATATAAACATAGGCAAAGATCAATGCAAGGAACTCAAAACCAATGTGTAAAAACTAAACAAACCTGAAGGCGGGATATATCACATTTTGCACCATCTGAAACAAATATATCATCGTCCTCTATACCAAGGTTGCTATAAAAAGTTGAAGCAATTGCAGCTCTCAAAGACTACAGATCAGCAACAGCGTTAGTCTTCAGCTATCATGAAGTTTGTCATCAGAAGGAGTTATAAATTTCAATTGTCTCATATGAAACTTCAAGTAATCCGCTTTTAGTTGTCTCAATTCTATGTTCAAATGGATCAATTTGAACCTAGAGGATGATTGCCTAAGGTCAACAGCCAGAGTAGAAACTTCAGCCATACTTTTTTTGATAAGTAAAACTTTGGCTATATAAGAAATCAGCATGAATTCTAATACTTAGTTGAATGGCAACTGAAAATTACTTTTGTAGCATGTTCACAAAAACATATTTTGGTCATTGATGTATTGTAAATAGATTAACAATAAGAAGCACAAAAAATGTCTAACCATATGAAAAGGTTGTGTAACCATTCACAATTACTTTCTAAAGAAACAACATGAGTTTACATTTAAATCTATACACTTGATTCTAGATGTGGTGCTGAGGTTACACATAGTGACCATATATACTATGAGTTCTCATTTCAGACAAGATATGAACAAGAAAGGGCAAATCTCCATCTTCAGCTCAATTTTGAATCAGAAGGAGGATCCAGACAAAATGGACGAAACAGAAGAGATCTGAATGTATAGACAATTAGCAATGAAGTTCAACTCCATGAAACAGTCAATCACAAATCAAGAATGCCCCATACCTTTTCACCCTGCTCAGCCCCATAACCACTGTAACCCTCTAGTGTTGATAATTCCTCTGATCTCTGTCAAAGTGAAAACAATTTGATTCAGTAGTCAACGAAGCAAGGATCTACTTAATCATAAACCAGATAACAGGTAAAAATGTGCAGAAATTCATAAAGACATACAATAACATGACCATGGAACAGTTTAATAATGCCAGGCAAATAGCAATCCTAAAAATGTTGTTTGGGTCAGCATTTAAGCAAGGATTCTGTCAGTTGTAAACTATAACCTTAATTTTGATTTTTGAGTCAGCAATCGGGAGGGAGAGAGTTAAGCTTCATAAATCACACCTCTCCCAAGTTTCCAAACTGCCTTCGTTGTTGTTGTTTTTTTTTTTTTTGTGATTCCATTTGCTAAATTAGTTATAGAAATATTTTCAAGGAGAAAAAAACATAAGCAAGCATAAAAACAGAGAAGAACAACACCAGGAGAGATGTGCAGAATAAAACCAGGAGCACGAAAAAAAAAAGGAAACAGTTTACAAGAGGGTAACGAAGTCATACCTTTCCCATCGCCGAAGTTATAACTTCTGGAATAGGCTCAGTAGTGTCACCAATTCCAAGGCTTATCACTTGTGCATCAGGGTACTTCAGCAGATGTGCAGCCCTCCTCCTGCCTATCTATTGACAACAATTATATGACAAAAGTAAGATTACTAAAACACCGTTTAAAATGCAAATGATGAAACAGATGTCTTCGGTGGGTTGTCTGAGGACCAGAGGTGGGGGAGGCCAAAGAGAGATCATATCACTAGGACTTCGGGTGTAAATACAACAAACAAAACAATGTCCTCTGAAGTCCCAGCTTTATGCATTTTTTATAAGTGACAAAATTACTAAGAAAGGAAAAAAAAGAGGGCTTAATGCACACACAAAGTATACCCAAAATCATCAAATCACCAAGAAGAGAATATCATCAAAGACTAGGAACATTTGAAAGCTCCAAAAAGTAGAGTTAAATCTTGGATGAACTAAAATCCAAGAAGAAGGTGAGTCAAGAAGCTGATAACATAATTCTATGGTTCTACCAAAAAATAATCATGTACCATAAGGTAATCACCGTCAAGTGAATGAAGTTTTTTTTTTTTTTTTTATCAACGGTAAGAGTATAATAATAAAAAATGGGCGCACATGCATTATATACCTCTGGAAAAAGGTAACCCGCTTGAAGTTTGGCCAAGTTTCCATTGCGAGAGACATTTGTCTTGTATGCTTCAAAAGATACAGAACATATTCAGCATTATTAAATATCAAATATCCACAACAGGCGTAGTAAGAAGAGATGCTTATAATTCCGTTCTGGTTTAAATAGATTTTTCACTAAGGTGGCAATTTTGTATGACGAGGAACAAATTTTCCATGTCCAATAATTCACATTCCAGCAACAACGTTGGCCCCATATATCATAGCTCCACTGCTAGACAAACTCCCAGTAAAAGAAAATATTTCACACAAAATTAAAGAAAAAAACGAAAACAATATCCAAAATCAGAATTGAAATGAAGGAGATAAAAAATCGAACCAGTCTGAGATTCTTTCGGCACCGCAGCAACGCATTTACAAATGCCGTTTCTTTTCGCCTGAAGCGAAACGTTCTTAGTCCTGCAGCATACAAACCATAAAAGTTCATTCAATCTGATCCTTTTCACGTATATATATATTTTTTAAAGAAAAAATATTCTGCTTAGTTGCAAAGAAAACAGAGAAACCCGAAAAGAAAAAATATGATGAGGTGATTAATGATGGGAAATGGAAGTTCACAACTTTGGGCGCGTATGATTATTTTTTAGGAACTTTCCAAGTAACCAACAGCCAAAAAAAATGGTACCTGGAATTGAAGTTGGAATGGACCAAGAAAGCAGAAGAAGATGAAGAAATTGAAGTGGAGAGGTGTTGCAGTAGAGACATTTTTCAGTTCAAGTAAGAGGATGGTGATGCCTTTTTTTTTTTAGGAACAATGAATCCTTTCTAGCAAATGACGGCCTTATCAAACCCTAGCATCCAGTCAAGCTTAAACTGACTTGAAATCGGCGAGCTATGAAAATCATCATCCTTACAATACATCAATATAAAAATATAAATTTTTTTAACTTGAATAACCCTTTTAAGGCGTAGTGCTGCTATCTCCCCTATTTGCTCACTTGGTGCCTTTAGTTGGCTGTAAATAAAAAAAAGGGTGAACCAATAAATTGAACCGGATTAAATGGGTCAGGTTTCAGTTTTTCTTTTTCTAAAATGGGATCGATCGGTTTATATATTATAATTTTTTATATTGTATATCATTTTTATATATAATATATAATTATATATAAAATAGTTTTGTATTATATGATAAATTATTAATTAATATAATTTTAAAATTAAAAATTTATATCACTATAATCTATTATATTAATAATTATACTAAAACTATATAGTGCGTATTAATAGTTATACTAATACTATATCATTATATATTATAATATATCACTATAGTCTATAATATAATTATAATATATATTATAATATATTACAATATATTATCACTATATTATTATATAATATATAGTATAGTATATTAAAACTGGAAAATCAGACCGGACCGGAATTTGTAAAATTGGAAGTACCGGTTTAGGAATGTAACTGGTGCGTAATCGGTTCTTGAAAATGTAAAATCGATGCATACCGGTTTGGTCTCAATTTTTGTCCAAAACCGAACAGATTACACCCCTAGCCTTTAGTACAAAATGCAAATTGTATTTTTTTAAAAATATTTTTAAACATTTTAAAAAAATAAAAAAATATTAATACATTAATAATTACTTCTTTAATCAATAAAAAAAATTAAAACAAAAAAATTTAATGTATGAGTGGTTAAAATGAGGGAACAAAATGATAAGGTATACTAGTATTATTCTTTTAAAGTAGAATACACAGAACCACAAATATAAAAATTTAAACACCATAATCATCCTTTATATCCTCCCAAACAAGATAAATTAAAGAGAAATCTTTAGCAATAAATAAATTTTACAAAATTAAATTCATAGATTGGCATGACTTGATGTGATATATTAAATTGTAAGATTATTTTTATTATAAAATAGATAAAACGTATCATATGAAGTCATGTCAATTTGTGAATTTATTTTTATGAAATCTATTTGTGATTGTAACAGTTCTCTTAAATACCGGACCTCCAAATACAGGACTTTTTCATCACTTACACACACATATAAATATAGACATAGATATATAATCATAAAATTATCAAAATTCTCATTTTAATCCCAAAATCACACTTCTCTTACAATTTATATGTTTTAAGAATAATACCATTATGCCCTTAAGTTATACCGCTCACTTTATTCCATTGATACGATATTCCAATCATGTGGCACCACATGACTTATGAAAAGAAACTAAAAAATACAAAATCAAAACAAAATGCCATACAAAAATATATAAAAAAATAGGGTAAATTGTAACTTATAATTTATGTGGTAATTTGGTAACTCAGTGATAACTTTTATATTGTTACGGTCAAATAAGAAATTAAATATAATTTGGGGTAAATATTTTTCCTTATTACCGTTTTGTCTTTAATTTATATGCGTGTTTCAGTCATGTTTGTCCACGTCTGTTCTGACTTTTATTCGTGTATAACACATAATATATACTATATAGAAAGAAGTTTTGTAAGTGCTTCCATGGGGTTTTGAAATAATATGGATTAAACATGAGAATAATAATTCTAGGCTATTTTAATATAAATCCATGTTTGGATGCATTGATCAGTATCTCATAAACTTTATTTTGTGAATAGTAATAATAAAATGATTTGAGTGACGATATATATTTGATTGAATTTTGAGAAAATGGAGACAAAACATTGAATAAAAAAAGTTGTATTAATTTTTATGTTTAAATAATTATTAGATAGTGATTATATATAAAAAAATTAAAATTTTAAAATTAATAGGTTCTTATGTCTAAATAATATTTAAAAATAAAATTATGATAAATTTTAAAAATTATCATATTTGCCTAACATTCATTTGAATGAGTTTTCTAAATTTATAAAAAATTTTTATAGAGTAATGTTAGATATAGTCATGTGTTGTGTAAGTATTGTACACTCATTTTAAAAAAAGAGTAAGATTCACTATTAAAAAATTAATTTTTTCATATAAGTCTTATATTTATTTATTTTTTATTTTTAAAATACACGACACTTGTACACTCTATAACGACAAATATAATTTCTCATCGCTATATGTCCACCACATCTTAATATCGCAACTGTGCAAGGGAAAGCAACTCATGACGTGCAATGCAAAAGCTAAACAC
The DNA here is from genome assembly GCF_001411555.2 of Juglans regia. Taxonomy (NCBI): domain Eukaryota; kingdom Viridiplantae; phylum Streptophyta; class Magnoliopsida; order Fagales; family Juglandaceae; genus Juglans; species Juglans regia. Next base: position 2,274,188 of record NC_049913.1, read on the forward strand.
GTACGTAAGGGGAAGGGGAAAGCTGAAACTTGCAAGATTAGTTTTGATTCATGTCAAACTTCTGCAAGTAGTAAAGGCTGGAATATTAGAATTGTTTACGTCTAGAAATAAATTACTTGTACTTAAAAATTCATTTCTATTATATAATTTTGCTTAGTACTACAAGTTTGTGGGAAACTTATTCCCATATAAAAGATCATACATTTCGTAATCCATAATACAACTTAATTAATATAATAATATCAGCTGTTGCATATATGCCTGGAATCCTCTCTCTGTTCTTCTTGAAGGGAGCGTGCATGCTACAGCTTATACAAATTATAAGTTGGTTTCTGATCTTGATTGTATAAAACTTGTGCTAGCTAGTTTTCTAATTTCTTCTCTCTCTTTTTTTCCCAAGTGTTTTAATAATTACGCAGAAGATTTTCGTGTTCATTAATATATAATATGTTAATGATCAGGAGGAGCTGATCTGTGATAGGCTGGCACTGTAATAGGGAAAAACATCTGTCGAACTCCTTCAGCCTTGATTATGGGGAAAATGATTCCTGATGCACCCTGGAAAAATGAGACGAATATGCATGATGTAAGGATAATACAGTTCAGAAGTTTGTACATTAAAAAAAAAAAAATAGGCAGAAAATTTGTTAGATTATGCGGTAGATGTAATCTGGAAGATATATGCATGTGGATATTTCTGGTGTTGAAAACACAGTGGTAAATAGAAATACGTACAGTAATCAATCTAGCTCCAATCCACATGCGTTTTGGTGAGGGAAATGGAAGTAATAAGCGGCCGACACCATAGACGGCCACTGCGAAGAAATGGAGAACCAAGCTCAATGGTCTAGGATTTAGACCAGAGAGTAGAGACACGGGTCCAGTCGAAAAAACACCTCCGAGGCTCAGATAGTCGAAACATGCTTGGCGCATCTCCTTCCTTGCCGGATCCGGTGATGCACAAAACACCTTATACAAGGCACCTGCCAAGGTGTTTATGGTAGATGCCACTGGCTGGAAAAACAGCACCATGCAATACCCCCATCTATTAATTTTCCAATAGTACTACAACATTTGTATATATGCTGAATTCTCTTTTTTCACATTTAAATAATTACAAGTAAAGTGGTGTGATATGATCAGCATTTTTAGAAGATATACTGATCATAAAGTATGAATCTAATTTGAAGTTTATAGAAGAAAGTGACTGATATAAGATTCTTGGGCCTAACTCCATATATAGGATACGTATAGACATATACATTAATGCAGCATTACCTTGCGTAGGGTGTAGAAGGATTCAAGATAGTTGCAAAGACTATATGCATCATTCAGATTACGCAGAGGACTAAGAAGATCCCTTAGTACAGCAATGTCTGATAGAGCTACTGTCATTCCTCCTCCTGTTAGAGGGTGTCTCATGTTGAATGCATCCCCCATCAAGAGTGCACCTGGAGTGGGATGGGGAGCTGCAGGCATGCTTCTATTTGGCATTGATTTTATGTTTCCCTTATCGACTGCAGATATGAAAGCATTGTACAGCTCTGGGGGAACCTGAAACACATGATTATTTTTTATTAGTAACAAAAATTAATGGGTTAATTAGATATTGAATTGCAAAAAACTAATTGAAATAACATGTCAGGAAAAAGGATATTTATGGATACCTGGGGAGCCACCACGGTTTTCAAATACTGGCTCATTTCACCATTAGCAACTGAAGGTACTTTTTGGCCAGGAACATCAACCAAACAGCGAATCTCAGTGCCACTAATAGGATAGAACAAGATGGGTGAAGGATCTCCCAGAACAACATGTCCATGATTTGCATATGGAAGGTCACAGTTTTCTAGGACCAAACCAACAAAACAGGAGGGGATATCAACCTGGAGAGATGATGATGGACCTACGTTAAAAAAAGCTTTAAAAGGTCCTAATACAGATCAGTTACTTCTTAATTTACAGTTTAATCGATGAATTGAAATCTTGATATATAGATTTAAACAAGGTTTTTTGTTGTTTCAAGAACATCTTTACCATGGGCTTGCACAGGGACCGCCGTAAATTTGAAAAGCAACCATCACATACTACTGTGAGGGGAGCATGGGCAGTCAGCTCTTGACCAGTCTTGGTTCTGTAGTGCACCCCTTTGACAGTCCCTTTTTCTTCAAGTAGAGCTGTTACCGTTCCTTGTTCCAATCTTACACTGAATATAATTAAGAAAGAGAAACGATTCAAGCCATTAATATATAAGAAATTGCGGAATTAATTGTACTGCCATTCCATCTTTATGAGGCACGGAATCGAGTAGTCATACGAACAACAGAGCAAGCACCTCAAGTTTGCATAGTTACTTCAAAACCAAAGACTCAACACACAAGGCAGGCTAAAGGATAATGTCGAGAATTTAGACTTTCGGTCTAAGTTTTGCAAAAATTCATTGACTCATAGGTTTTAAGATTGTATATTTGTCGAATTCTTCAATGTAATAACCAATCACTAGCATTGGGAAACAGGATTGGCTTTAAAATCTGTTTCAAGGGAAATGAAGAATATATACTTTGTAAGAGATGTAGCTTTTTCTCTCAATCTTTGTATGAAACGCCCATTGTGAAAGCTTCTCCCAGCCACATCTGGACTGAGGTTTTCCAAGGGATAAGGCAGTCTAGTATTTCTCCCATCCTTGTAAAGAGCATATCCATATACGTTCTGAGCATCAATTTCATTCACACAATCTGCAGCCAATCATGCATGTAATTAGTTACCAATTAGAACGAACAGCTACTGCAAGATAAGAGCAAGAAGCAGGGTTTCATTAATTGAACAGAGAGACAAACACATCCATCTATATATAGAGAATTCTTGAAACCAATTAAACAAATTTCCAGGTTCATACAAGGTGGTTCTGCAGATGCCTTCAGATTACTTAATTAGTTACCTTCAAGACCCAACTCAACCAGTTTCAGATAGCCCCCTGGCTGTAGCAGCTCACCAACAATTCTGTCGGGCTCAGTCAAGTCTCTTTCAATCAAATGCACTCGACGTCCGTCCTACAATCAGCAGCAGAATACTAATTTTCAGTTCACACTCAATACCAGAATATAACACAGACAAAAACAAAAAAAAAAAAAATACAGGAATAATGGTTTTAACCACAACTTTGATTTACTCTAGCTTTATTCAACGAGACAATCAAGAAAATTACCAAAAAAACAGAAAAAATAATTTATGCTAAATATAGTACTATTAATTTTATTTTTAAAGTTTACATATGAATTGATAGTTTATTTGATTGATATATCATCAACAATATAATAAATATAGCTTTGACTTGTCTTTTGATTTTAATATGATTTGTAACACGTCGTTTGAAAGTCATAGGTGGGATTTTTCAAGTACATATGTGAATGCATGTAAACATGCAGAATCAAAATTAACAAAGAATAATTCGCAATAAGATCATCAAGTCAACTAATCGGATCCGTTTAGTTGTTGATAAATTTTTTATTTTGAGCAAAAGAGAAGCTTAACAAAAAAGACTTTTTTTTTTTCTTTTTTGAAAAAGAAAGTTACGAGAATTTGAAAAGACTGTAAACTAAATCATATTCAATCCAAAATAAAGTCCTGTGAATAAAAACGATCACCATGATTAATAAGGCCCTGTGTAGATCATAAATATTTAACCTACACGAAGATATATATATATATCTATATAGTAATTATTTTATTCATTATCTCAATTTTTATGATCAATTTCTTATCATCATCACATGATATGGTATTAAATGATTAGAGATTATTTATTATATTTTATTTAATAAATCTATCATCTAATACTACGTTATGAGATGATGAAAGAATGATAAAAAAATAGATAATGAATAGATTTATTCATATATATATATATATATATAAATATTTATGTGTGTGTAGTGCAGACGATCGATTCAGGAACTGTGAGATACTAGATTAATTCAAGTCAAGATCCTTCAGAAAAAGGTGGTGGGGTCGGAAAAAAAATCACTGCATAGAGATGAAACATGGTAAATTAAGAATCACCTTGCCAAGGGTGTAAGCAAGAGCTGCACCGGCAACTCCGGCTCCAACAATGATCACGTCCGTAGTACTTCCGGCGATCTCCGGCCCACATGTGCTGTTCTCCAACGTCTTGACAAACCCGTTTCTTTTTATCTGATCCATTGAAGCTCTGGTGGCCGTTATCTTCTTTCCTGATCTGAAACTGTACGATAAAACAAAACCCAACAGAGAAGCTAGAACAACACCGACTATGTACTGGTACACCATCTTCAAATTCGACGATCGACGATATTGAAGAAAAGGACTGGGGCTAATATCTGATCTCGTGGTGCAAGCGCGCGCTGATCTTTTACGTGCGTTATGTCTTGCGTGGTAGACATGGATATATCTATGCTTTTATATAGAAATTAAGTAGCAAGCTGGGATCTATAAGGTAGGTTTAAAGTCAAGAACGGCTTGTGTGATTGCGTGCGTTGGTGATTCGTTTGACTTTACTTATTGATGGGGTGGATATTGAGCTTAAGCTGTGTTTGGTAAGTCATGAAGTAGTCTCAAACTATTTTACTACGTACTATTTAATTACAAATTATTCATAAATTATTTATTATTTTTTTATTACTATTTACAGATCATCTGAGATTAACTCAGCACACAAACGTAGCCTTAAGTAATCAATATTTTTTTTTTCTAATCAAGTAATTAATGTTATTTACACAAGTATTTGGAGTAACTAAGGTGATCCTTTACGCCAATGATTTTAGATGGGGAAAAAATTGAGAGGAAAATAGTTATATATATGTTACCATTTAATTAATCATATAACAATTAAGCTAGCTAGGGGGTGGTCATGATGCAATATGAGACACTTCTGATCATTTAAAAAAAAAAAAAAGGTGTAACGAGATCTCGCATGCCTACCTCATCAATTGGATGGAAAAATGAAAAAAACAATGAGAACTTACCATTGATGTTTATTAATATATGGGATCAGCATTTTATGACTTCATAATGAGAAAAATGAGAGAAATGCAGCAAATGCTTATATATTCTGTTGAAAAAGAATAAATTAATATGTTTGTATTAATGATCAGTGCTAGTGTGAACTAACTGGCATATATATATATATATATATATATATATATATATATATAATAAGGTAGTCGAAATAGTTGCTCTGGAATGGTTCTCCAAGGAAGACTGGATTGGTCAAAAGGGAGTTTGGTGATATAAGAGGATATGATGATCGTGATGACGATGATGATATATGGTTAAAGTTTCTTAATTGTTTCAATGTTTTGAATACAATGGGAAGAAAACAGGGGGTGCTACAGTACTATATATAATGGGTACGTACACATCAATCTGTTTGTAACAAATTAAACTATATACTAAAATGAAGATTGGTAATATTATAATTAATTCGTTGGGGAGATAATATTTGTTTAGGGAGATCATGTTATAACATGACTATTTTTTAATTTTCTTTTGTAAACAATGAAGAGATAAGCAAAGATACATGAAGGACTCGGAATATATAAGACTTTTTCTATAGAATCTATACATCTTTATACACCGATATATATATATATATATATATATGCTCCCTCGATATTATCGAACTTTGGGACTTTCTTAATTAATAAATTTAACTTGGAAAATTATAGGTACATTGACAAAATATACCTATCATTTGTAGCGTTTAAGTTTATTTTTTAGGATTTATGTTTGTTTATTTTTTATTTTTTGTATTTTTTTAAAATACATAAAAATATGATTTAAAAAAAAAAAAAGACATTTATATTATCGGTACAATTTCTCGTTAAGTTTTCTCGGTGGCCTAACATTGTCCATGCATTTAACTTACGGCCAAAGGAAAAGTTTGGTATAAGAAAGAATAGGCTGGCCGGGTCAAAGTCAGCACTCGGGAGCAAATTTTTCGCCAACTTAATTAATTCGTCTATGCTTAATTTACATTTGATTTGTCAATGGCCCGAAACTTGGTTTGTTGACTTTGATGTTACGCAATATTTTTCTATTTGCTGAATTGCTTACTAGTGCGACCAAACCGACCGCATAAAGCCTGTCGATAGTACAAATAATCTGTATCTGAATAAAACTAAGAATTTGTTGAAGGAGATAGGAATCACGTATAATTATAATACTAATGTTATATATAATTGTGAAATGCGTAAACGTCGTATAATTATTTTGAAAAAGAGTAAGATCTACTCATAAAAAATTAATTTCTTTTTATGTGAGTCTCATATTTATTTATTTTTTTTAAAATAACTGCACGACGTTTGCACACTCACAACTATAAATATTATTTCTCTAATTATAATAAAAATTTCACAATTTGATATAATTTTACATGATATTTTCGATATATATAATATTTTATAATAAAAATAATTTTATAATTTAAAATATCAAATTAAATTACGTACTTAATTTATTAATTTATTTTTATAAAATTACTTTACATACACACATACATATATAGTGATATATATATATGAGTAATATACCGTATTAAAGTGTGCAAGTACTCAATTTAAAAAAAAGTTGGATCCGTCGTTAAAAATATAATTTTTCATATAAACCTTAAATTTACATATTTTTTTAAAAAATGCTTTAGCAGCTTATATACCTTAATATTGTAAATATCCTCTTTATATATATATATATATATATAATAATAATTATCACATACGATAATATCGATCAATCTGATCGGTAGTACTAGCTAGACAAAACTTGTATATTCAATATAAATGCCCATCAATTTCTCGGTAGTAGTTGAGAGCCACTGGTACTTATTTTCTTGTGGGTACACGTTGAAAGGACTTGCAAGACAAATAATGCATGCATTAAAGCCAGCTAGTCAAATATTCTTGATGATCAGTGAGCTTGGGACGTAGGTGGAAGCTAGCTAGCTACGTGGCATTAAAGGGGCCGGGAAGAAAATTGAAATTAAATTGATGAAATTAAGCAATTAATTAATGAGTTTTGTTGTTCCTTTCATTTCATCATCATGTATTAATTAATTTGTAGTAGTAGTTGTCTATGCATGCATGGCTGTGCTGTTCTTGGAGCGAGAACGGCGGCGCGCTGTTTATGATCTATTTTCAGTACCGATCTACATGCAGCAAAGTCGTCTGTGGTGTGCTTGTTGTCATTTGCGGCCAATATTCATTGAAATCAGCCTCAAATATATTCGAATATATAGCTTAGCTTTCATACAAGGACGTTGCTACGTCCACAGACCTTCTCTACCGAACACTTTCAACTCTTTTTTTTTTTTTATATACTTTTTCTTTCATCATTTTTAAAAACTATTTAGATATTTTTAAAAAAAAAAATACATATTCATTTAAAAATACTTATTTAATTATTAAATAAAATAAATTTTAAAAAATTTCGGTAGAGATTTTAAACTTCTGTGGACATAATGTTTTCCTTCATACAATAAGATACTGTATATTAATTAAACACTACTTGACAAACCTACCCGAAGAAAGTTTTATCCTCCCCCAGCATTCATACTGATCCCTATATATATTCCAAGTTTTTTCTTTCTTTTCACACAACAATATCACCACGCATGGTGGTTTTGGCAGTCGCATGCAGCGTGCGCAAGTTCTGACCGCAAAACAAATAATAAAGTCTCACTCAGAGAAAACATATCTGTATTTCTGAAAAGAAAAGAAATTAATATGATCACAAAATCGAGAAATTATTGGTGTGAGTATATAAATATATATATATATTGTGAATGATGTGTTCTACATCATCAACTATTCGGATGACCTGTAACAAATATTACAAAAAAATTGATCTATTTTGACGATTTTTAAGTTGCTGCAAATAATATCGTTGAGAAAGTTACGTCGATTTCCAAAGCGCTGATTGTTTTAAAATCAAATATAAGCACGAAGGGTCCATTAATCAAGGCTATTGCAACGCTTTGATGGTCTTTGGCGATTTGGGAAAAAATAATAGCTTTGCAACGTTCTAAACTACGTTGCAATACATTGTGTGGAGCGCCAAATTTCTTGTTTATCGAAGAGTAATTTTATTTTTCCCCCCAACACCCAGCTTATGCACTTCGACGAACTCTCAACTATAGTGCACCGGCATTGCAACCCTTCCCAGTGAAAGCGCACTGGTCACCTCCTCCGTCTTCAACCAAACCTCGTATTCACTGTCTCATTTTCCCACACCCGTTTCATTTTCATTGTTGGTTCTCCATTTTCAACAATCCTGCAAAATGAAAAAGTACACCGGATGCCTAGAAGAGATTCAATGCTTAAGTTAGAGAAGCGTAATCTCAATATGAATATATAAGAAAAAATACATTATCATATCACACGATTAGGTCCGTGGGTTACATGAGCTCCTGGATAGTAGTTCCCGAGTCTTAGACCCATTGACTGAATCTATCTTCTAGTCGTGAGCTTATTGTCAAGGGATTTAAATATCCGTTCCATATATATACACACACATAATATATAGTGTGGATATTATTCTTGATCAATGGATAATCACGATGTGAATTCTTTGTTACACGCAGGTTAATGCATTAACACATTATTTGTTGTGAGATTCATTACAATTTAAAAAAAAAAGTCAAAATATTAATTATTTTGTATTATAGCTAATATAGAAGCTTTCCATATCAATATTCAATGCGTAAGAAAATATGTTCGCAAAAAGATTTTTTCAGCAACGGACTGAAAATTCACTAATTAAGAAATTTTGTTTTTAACAAAAGAATACAACTATTTTTTTTAAATTAAAAAAAAAAAACATTAGGCTTGGCTTCTCCATTCCATTCCGTTTCCGCGCACGCGCTACTGGACTTGTCCGACTTTGACATCCGGTTATTTCGGGTTGGGGCACTCGCAGAGACGAATTTACGAAAACGGCCATAAGTTGCCGTTTCTCTTACAAAACCTGTCCGAATCTGAGATCCAGCTTTCTCCAACGGCTACTTCCCAAATTTAAAAATCTCCTCCCAGCCCCAAACCCCCGTACCCCAAACCAGTAACACTTTCCACGCTCCTCTTCTTTCTTCTCGGTTCTTGAACCTTAGCTCTCTCTCTCTCTCTCTCTCTTCCAGTGGGAAATGGAGGTACCGCAGACAATGCAGATCAGCGGCGAAGAAGAAGGCGACGAGTTCTACGAGAAGATCGAAGCTCCCAAGTTCGTGGACTTCACCGCACCTGATCAGAACCGCCCCGACGACTGCTACTGGTTCTGCTTACGCGTCGGTAAGATCCTCTCATGACCTTTCAGTCAGAGATACTGTTCTTTTGCTGAACTACATTCCAGCCTTTCCATCATTAATTTGTGATTAATGTACCAGTAACAGAGACAATATTAGTATTTTTTCTTGTAAAATTCTTCTTGTCCATGCCTGAGTTTGATTTTAATGCTTATATTTTTTGCTAAAATGAAATTATGATTCAGCGTTTGCCTCACATTTAACTCCCTTAGTTTTCAAATATACTTCTTACTCGTTTGTTCAGGTTAGATTTATAATTTTCTGCGACGATTTTATGATTTGTCGTTTATATGCATTTTATAATTTTTACTAGGAGTACATGTTGAGATGAAATGATCTGATCTGATATAATGTTAGTGTTCGTTTATTTATTTTTCAGTCAAAATTCCAGAACTACTTCATGTGTGCCCTGTATCATTGCTAACTAAACTGAGGAAAAAGATAGGAAACTGAGTTTGGGGTTTTGGATTATTTGTTTCTGATTGAATAAGATCATGGAAAACCAAACTTGATGGATCCCACTACTGCACAAGCACAAGACTCCTATAAAGATGTGTGGACCCAGTGGATAAATCTGTACTAGGTTTCTGCATAATACCTTGCATGTAAAGGATTTCATCGGAGAAACGAAATGTATGTACTACCATGCATGGATCATGCATTGAAGTTCCGTCCTTTGAGTGCGTGTTTATTTATTTTTGTAATTTGAACTGATTTTTGAACTCAGTGTGTGTCCATCAGCCCTGAGTAATCTGTGAGACCTCTCATTGCCAGATATTCTACTGATTTGAGTTCGTTTTGCTGTGTTAATTTTTTTCTCAGGATGTGACCAGCAGCATGAAGAAGAAATGGATTCAGAAGCAATCTACAAAAATTTTGTTCTTCGGGTTAGTGGCAGTTTGGATTCTTCCTGAAATTGGTTTGACTATTGGACCAGGTTACAGATGATGGCTTTTAACTATACAGGTCATGGCAGCAAGGAGTCCCAATGTACGGCTACGGAAAGCCCTAAATAGAAAAGCTCCAAGGTACAGATGCAAAGGCTTTCGGTCACTCTTCTTCTTCTTTTTTTTTTAAAAAAAAAAAAAAAAAATCGTTAAGAGTCCTTATCATTAAACTTAAGCTGTTGATTTTATCTTATTTCTGTACTTGGGATTTTAATAGTTCGACGTTTTTTATTTTCTCGATATTTTTTAGTGCAAATGTGAAATGCCCACTTACGGCTCCTCCAAAACCATCCAAGTCTAGAATATCAAGACTAGCCCTGATTTCTTCAATTTCTCACAAACTGGTTGATACCAAATTGAAAGGCAGACCAACTCCTAAGCTCAGTGCAACCCCGGGTTCAAAGGCAAAACAATCTTCTGATGTGGCCAAGGCTCATACTACTCCAAGGAATCGAAAGCGCCTCTCAAATCCGAATACATTTAGGAGTGTTCGGAATCCGAAAGTAACAACCATTGTTGGGCCTAAGAATAGAGTGGTAGCTAAGGCTCTAGTCTTTAACTCACCAAAGAAAGCAGTAAAGACAAAGACTTCATTAGAACTGAATACCCCGGTGAAAACATTATGTGCAGCAATGAAGAAGCTTGAGATCACCAGTGAAAAGAAGCATGTATTAGGGTATAACAAGTCATTGCCTATAGATGCTTCAAGAAAACAAATAAGAGGTCGAGAGGTTAAAAGCCGGGTTTATGACTCCTTGCATTCCCACAACCGCAAAGTTCAGGAAGCCAAAACTTCAAGATGCTTGAAAAGAAATATTAATAAGGACATAAAACCCCCTCGTGATCATAAGCATCATGAAGGGGATGATGATTCAAGTGACATGGATATAGACGAGAAATCAAGGAATGGTTCTCTTGAAGGCTGCTCCCTACCAGGTACCTCTCAGAGTGGTAGGAATGGGCAGGAAGAATGTTTGAAAACTGTGAAATCACAGGAAGGTGAGTATTCTGTTGAACCGGAGTTTATCTCCCTATCAAGTTCTGAAGAGGGGGATTCAGGACAAAATGATGGTCCCGACTCCCAAGCTCGAAGTGGAGTGGCTGAAGGGACTAGTGAAGGAAGTGAGCAGGATGAAAAGATAATATCAAGTCCAGAGAAGGGAAAAATCCCTGAAGTCACGGAAAGTGATGATAAGGAAAATGCTCTGGCTTGTGATGATACTGAAAATGACAGCGAAGCCAATGATAATGAAGAGAAGGAAAATACTGTAGCATCAGATGACAACAGGTTGGGAACTTGTGCTTTCATGATGTCTTTTTTTTCTTGATGCTCATGATGTTTCCTCCCAGTTCTTTTATTAGTAAGTTTTTGTGTTAAATGTTTGTAGGTTACAGAATCACAATAATGGCCACCAAGACAGGATAGTTCTGGGGGAGCATGACACTTCCAAAATTTCACTTAAGGTGGCTTCTCAAACACAACCTCATATTTTCTTTTTGTGCGTCTGCTTCTATACAACATCATATTTTTCCAATTGATCATTAAAAAACTCATTTTCTTCCATGCTTGAAAAACTCGTGCAGATTAACCGAGTAATGGGCAAGGCCATAAAAGAGGGCTCCCTCACTGCTACCACTGGTGCTCAAGGGGTGAAGCACAGGAAACCAAAGCCTACCAATCCCAAGCCTTTTAGGCTAAGAACTGATGTATTGAAACCTTACAGGCTAGTTTACTTGAAGAAGCATTTAAAGTTTTTTTTTTCCTTCATATCTGATGTCAGCTAGATTGTTTCAGGAAAGAGGGATTCTTAAGGAAGCGAACTTTGAGAAAAAACTCATAGCACCTCTGACAGAAATTACGACAGCTCCAGGGCTCCCCGGCACAAACTCACAAAGAAAACATCAGAATGCAAGTCAAGTAAGTTTACAACAATTAAACTCAGACATTTCCCCCCCATGGGGGGAGGACTAGGGGGGCGAGGCTTTAGGTGGGGCTCCGAAAATTAATATATATATTTTTTGTTTCCAAACCTCAGAAGAAGAAAAAACGCCTAGGACTGGACAGAACAACACTAGAGGATCAATCTGTAAGTCTCTAATGCATAAAGTACCGATTAAAAAACAAGTCACCAATGCAGAATGTGAGAAAACGATAAGAAAAACTTGTCACTGTTTGAACATTTTTCATGGATAGATTGTGAACAAAGGCTGCCCTGACAATATGCAGATTAGGGTTGGCAGTACTTGCTTGAAGGCTTCAAAAGGAAAAGTGGAGCAAAAATTATCACTCATGACTCTGCATAGACGTAGTGTTTCTATACACCACAAATCCAACCTTGTGACTTCACCGTCGGAACAAGACAAAGCATGTCAAAAACAACAAAACAACTTGAAAAAGATTCAATCACCAATGATGCAACAAAAACTTGCAAGGCCTCGTGGGTAAGTAGTAGTATATTGCCTTTTATCAAATATCCAGCTCTTGATCGATCACCAACGATATTATGGACAAGGTTAATTTCGGTAGATCTTGTTGCAGAGTTATGTCAAGTCGGAAGGAAGCGGTTTCCCTCGTGACCCCTGGTAAACTTGGTGTCATTAAGGAAAACCCATCAAAGATTTTAACAACCAAGCAAGTGGCAAAGCCAACTAAAGCTTCCAGTCATACCACTCCCCGGTCATCGTCACGGGGTAGAAGGCCTCCGACAATTCCAAAGGAGCCAACTTTTCATAGCATCCATACACCAAAGAGCTGCACAAGGAAACTGGCCTAGGTGATACCACCCCATGAAAATTACCTCATTGAGTGAGTGTATGATATCTTGTTGTTCAATAGCATCATTGAATTATTACTCTCTTATTCAATTTAAGTTTCATTTTGGCAGCTCTCATCCTTTGTTTTGTTATTTTTATTCTTTATGTTTAATTTTTGGCTTTTGGGGGTTGGTTATTTTCCACAAAAATGAGTGTATCGTTGTAACATTTGAGATTCAGAACTGGTAGCTATTCATTATTTAAACAAGAGAAGCAATATAATTGATTTTTTTCTCTGTCTATGCGTATATTTTTATTTTTCTGGAGAACACTTTTCATTTCAGTAGTTTTTACAAGACAGCTAAAATAACATACTTCCCTTGAAGACCTTAGTTATAGTTTATGGTATGTAAAATCGTCATTCTTTTATTTTTTTTTACTTCTTACACGTCCTCTCACAGTGTAGGGGGACTTGGCTTACGTAAAATAGATACTTGTTAGGTAAAGCGGTTTGAACTTTGCACCAAACATCGTACCAATACTGACATAATTTTTTTTTAATTTTGTTAAGTACAAACAAATTTGCATACCAATCTACGTAATAATATTATTTACATTCATATTCTAAATTCAAATTAATACTGTTTTTAATAAAATTTAGTTTCTGACCAATTTTATTGAATGAGTGTGCGTATTAATACGCATAATCGCTTACAATTAGATTTTTTTCATTTTATTTTGACCGACAATATAATGTAGTACGACATAAACCATGTCGTTCAAGGATTCGTTTATTTCACAGCATTAAAAATTTAAAAGCCTCTAAGACCGTTTTACAGGAAACTCGTCTTCTCGTGTTATTCCGGTCCTCTCAGAGTACATTCTTCTTGATACTTTTTTTCAGCATCTCGTTTGCAGCTACAAGTTCCTCAGCTATTCCAGGTTCATTAGCAGAATGTCCAGCATTCGGAACAACCTGTTAACATTGGCATTATTTAGAAATTTTGTTTACTTGTAGAAAAAAAGTGAAACAGAACTCAAAAGATTATTAGACTGCAAGTAACTGTGCTAACATGACATAACAACAGTTTCATTCTCTCGATCTAATTAGCTATCTGCAAATGCAGAACTGTAAAGGGTTCCACCCTTCTGACTTCTCTTCATACTTGGAATATTGAGTGGAAAACTATAATGCTACATAAAAAATCAAGAGAGAGAGAGAACAACCATTATAAAACTGCACTGTTATATGGACAATATCTTAATATATGAATTATTTCGGTAGCACATATACTTTGCAAGAAACGTCCTGGTTTTAGGAGATGCACGTTAAAATAATCAGATTTAATCAAACATAGCCGGTCTTATCCTTAAAATAAGTCCATTAAAGGACCTAAACCTATTAGAAGAAAACCTATGGTGTTTCTGTCCACAATTAGATGATGGCTTTACAGCAGACTGCCCAGATACAGCAACTTTTAAGGCACACTAGGGCTTATATGATCCATACTACTGCTGTGTTGTATTCCTTTTCTGTATCTGGGTAGTCTGAAAGAACATAACAACAGCACAGGATTCTCTATACACAAATAAAGGAGTACCCTTGTGAAAAATATGCAGGACATGAGTCACTATTAACTATTAGCATCTTAAAGTTTTTTCCCAAGCACCCTTGGATTGCGCCCCTCTACGTTTCTAAAAAAATTGCACTCCTTATCCAAAAAAAAAAAAAAATATTGTCGGCAAGCCAGGGCAGCCCACTTGCACCGACTGCTTGTTTGGATTCCCCTTAATCCACCTCATCTCTTCAAAATGTAGAAAGTTGTGTCGAACTAGATTGTCCAAAGATCAAAGACTAATGTCTTCATAAACAGCAAGATAAATGGTGTTGAACGGTTCTCTTACCTTCAAATCTGCCTCTGGCCATGCTTTATGAAGATCCCATGCTGACATCATAGGACAGCAAACGTCATATCTTCCCTGCAAAATCAAAGATAAAAATTCATTTGATCTGGTCATCAAACTTTTTTTTTATAAGAAGATATTTTATTGATATAGAGATAGGCATAACCCAAGCACACATGAAGTATAAATGTGATTACACCTAGGAACTAGAAACGGTTACAAGGAAATCATGGAAGCTGAGACCTGATCTGGTCATCAAACTTTAGATTTCTATTGAACCTTCATGTGCTTAATGCTGTACAAGTAATACAACATGTGATATGCATTTTGCTCAATGCAATATCAACAATTCTTAAAGTACCCTTGACACCTTGAAATATGAGACAAATATGTAAATAACCAAACTTTAACAATGTGATCACTTAATTACGGATGTTAAAAATAATCAGAAGCAGAGAGACAGCATATCAGGCAGGACGCTTTATATAAACATATATTATATATATAGGTAAGTAACCCAGGACCTCACATATAAATGTGCATGTAAGGTATTCAAAAATTAGAGTTCAGCTTTCGTAAGAAACCATTTCATAACATGCGGATTGTTTTAGGTTGACACAGTTAGTTGGAGTTTAGGGATTTAGTTAAGTAAAGTAAATGTCCTCATAATCAATAATTTGCTATTGAAGTCAGAGTGAGTTGTTCCCAATTTCAGACATTCTTATAACTTATCAAAAAAAAAAAAAAAATTTCAGACATTCTTATAGAATCTATCTGTTAATAAAAGTTGATGGATGGATCCATTTAACTAATCCCAATATTCAGAAGTTCTTCAAGAAACCATTGAGCAAATAGTCCTTCACTTAAAGTATAATAAGCACTGATCCATATCAGAAGAGTATATGTGTGCCTCTGTATAAGTTGATACAAAGGCATTCCATGTTAGCTGATTAGCGATACATTGATAATATGATGGTACGATACACAAAAATCCTTAGCCAAAAAATCTGCTTACTTATACATGTGCCTCTGTATAAGTTGATACAAAGGCATTCCATGTTAGCTGATTAGCGATACATTGATAATATGATGGTGCGATACACAAAAATCCTTAGCAACTAAAAAATGCTGCTTACTTAAACCAAAAGGAGAAAAAGGAAGAGATTATCAAACCTTCCCACAGCACATGATCTATCATTCAGCAAATCATCCATAAACATCATGGATATATAATCTAAGTAGATTATGTTAATTCAGTAGTTTCTCAAAAAATGACCTTAGCATGTGAGATAAAACATTTACCTGTACAATAGTAGTGTTAATATGCCTTATCTTATCAACATTATCTAAAAGGAACGAATCTGTAGGAAAGAATCCCTGGTTCACGAAGTAATGATTTTCAATTCTCGCAAATGCCTGGATAAAGCCAAAAAAAAAAAATTATTAATACAAGCAAATTTTCAATCATTCAAATATTCACAGCTTAGAAGATATCAATGTGAATATTACTCATCTGCCTGAACATGAATTGCAGATACCAAGAAAATATAACAGAAAGAGAGCCGAATGCATTCATTAATATGATGGGAAAATGCTTAATGTTAGAATTAGCAGATAACAATCCAAAAACCATAATATTCATCACCGAATCAACTTACCAATGAAAAATTGTCATCATCACCTTTCTTGATGATCTCTTCATTAGGGAGGAGATGGGCTGTCATCATTTCCCATTTGGTCCAAGCTCTTGCAGCTGCATACTAAGAGATTCAAATAGAGTTAAGAAAACGGTATCAATCTTTCAAATGCAAATTCAGAATCACAAGCAATGAAGTAAAAAATGGATAATGCATGGGAGGTCATTTTTACTCGACGAGAAACAAAAACACATTTTGGCAGCACTTGGCTGTGGTAGATTTAAACCAGGAACAGTTCAAAGCTATTCAACTAAGACTGCTGCACATAAAGAATGTTAACTTGTTTACAGTGAACTGGCCCCCCACAATCCAGAATTTGTTCGGATACGTGAGCTTATCGTTCATGGTCTCTACTTGGACCCACACAGGCCAACAATGGATAAACTGAGGATAATCTACAAGTTCATATTTTCCATCTTTTAGAAACTTCAGAACTCTTAAATAAGCAGTTTTAGAAAGGAAAATACTATAGACACAAAGGGATTCCACACACTGATGTGACACACTATGAGTGTGCCACGTCTCTCTCTCTCTCTTTTTTTTTTTTTCGTGCTTCTCCCCTTCCCTCCTCCCCCTTTCCGTGAGCTGCCGTGCATGGGAGCTCCCATCCCCCCGTCGGACGGTGCCGCTTGGACACTTGGCGGCTTCTGCCGACCCTGAGGTGGTCCCCGATCACCATGGCGGCCACGGCTTCTGTAGCAGCCCTCTAAAATGATGTAAAAGATCAATTTTGTAAAATGGATAGGTTAATGGGAGCTCAAGATCTCAATGGACACTACAATAACACAACTAAGCCTCAATCCGTGCTACACTCAATTCCCAGGACCTGCAACTATTGTAATTTGAGAAAATAATCCCAAATTTTCATTCATAGAAAACATAATACATATTAATGGAGGAGGTCTGAGAGAGACAACAGAGATCTTGTAGAAAATACATGTCTATTATATAGAGTTCAACAACCATTAGAGCTAATGACATATGGCAAACATCCAAAAGCAGAAGATAAATCTTACTTGTGTTTCCATATCATTAGAGTTTAACCTCTTGTGATAGGCATCAATGAAGCTTTCCCTCTCATTTTCTGGTATAAGATCTCTAAATGGCTCCCAAGCTGTAAATGAAGAGGAAATACACAAGCACTCAGCCACTTGCAAAATTCGACGCCAGTTTAATCAGTAAAGGGCAATACATCAAATCAATGCATTGTGAAATGAACACCTTCCCCCCCACCAGCAGGAATATAAAATTTGGTTTGCATGAAACTACCCAGTAAGCTGTAGAGCTCCTAAGCAATACTCCCTTACGTTCTATCATCTCTCAAAAAACTATTATCTAGTAAGGCTCCAAGCAACGTTACACAAACCTCATACAACATTATGCAATATCCTATATCTGGAAAGTGCTGTATGCCCCGAGGTATTGAAGCACTTCGATAGATTTGTCAATAACATTCTTAATTTTGAATAAGTGACATTAGGAGAGATTGAAACCTAAAGTGCTTAAATACTTTCCATCATCAATCATCAAGGAAATTATTTATATCACACATACACTAAGGTGCCGTTTGGATGGTGAGTTGAGATGAGATGAGATGAAAGTTAAATAAAATATTGTTAAAATATTATTATTGTTTGGGAATTTGAAAAACTTGAATTGTTTATTATATTTTGTGTGGAAATTTGAGAAAGTTGCAATAATGAGATGAGATAAAACACTTCTTGTATCCAAACGAGGCCTAAATAATCTAGTAGACCAGCAAAGAAATTGTACGAAGCATACCATCAGGATATATGGCAGCAGCACCACCCTCATAAAACCAATCAATCTCTTTCTTTCGCAAAAGAAATATGCCTCTGAGGACCATGCCCGTGACCTTGTAAAGAAATCAGACAGATGAAAAGTGTACAAAATGCAATATATTGTTCAACGAGATTACGTTACACACCTTGTCAGGGTGTGATTGGCTGTATGCAAGTGCAAGTGTACTTCCCCATGACCCTCCAAACACCTGCATAAAATCACAGAAAAGAAATGTATCCATTTGTTACATCTGCTAATAATTACAAGATTTGATTTAGGATAGAATCGACTGAACTATTTACCTGCCATTCTGGAATTTCTAAGTGTTCTCTTAGCTTTTCGATATCATCAACAAGATCCCATGTCTTGTTTTCTTCCAAGCAAGCATGGGGTGTACTTTTCCCAGCACCTCTCTGAAATAAATGAAATATTTCCTGGTAAAAAACCAAGTTCAAATGCAATGTAACACTTATCATAAATGTTGGCAGACTAACCTGATCAAAGAGAATGATCCGGTAAAAATCAGGATCAAAGAATCTCCTATTACTTGGTGCAGTTCCACCTCCTGGGCCCCCATGAAGAAAGACAACTGGCTGCAAAGATTCACATGTTGATTAGCCTTACTTTTTTTTCTTTTGATACTCAGAATTAGAAGAACAAACATATAACTCAGCATAAAGATGAAGAGAGATGCAGCATAGACATTCAAGATCTTTGAGACAATACTTCGTGTACATAATAACGGTTAGTGCCAAACATTCGTTACTCTGATACTGTCATATTTGAACTCATGCCAAAAAAAAAAAAAAAATCCAATTTTGGTGGCTTGAAAGGCCCAAAATGGTCCTGCCATTAATTTTTTTTATGCATTATAATCATTAGACATTTCCTCAGACCGACTGACTTTTTTTTTTTTTTTTTTTGAGCTCATAAAAAAGACGTGAACCCTTGGCAGGACTCGTACTCTATAAATTACCAACATAATATTCTTTTATGAACTATTGGGCGAAGTACGGATGTATAGATATTGAAGTATCCAATATATAAACTGATTGTTAACAAAGAAACTAAAAGTCTAAACATTGACAATTTGCTACTCACATGCCCATTCGGGTTTCCGGATTGCTCCCAATAGATCGTGTGAATGTCTGAAACCTTCAAAAAGCCGCTACTATACGGCTCGATATTTGGATAAAGGTTTCTGTTTAGTTCCACAGCTTCCTTTTCAGAATCCATCAAGTCAATTAGCTGTTGCTCACCTTTATATCCCAAATTCTGCGCACGGAGCACTAAATTCTTTCTTCCTGCACAACTTAAATATATTGAAGCGACTTCAGCAACCCAAATGAACAAAAAAATAAAAAATCTTCAAAACCGTAGTGTCTATAAATACACACGTAAAGGCATATGTATGCGTGTCTGCCAGTCTGTGATTGCAGGTTTGCGTGAGTACGAATACACACATCAATCAACATAGATATGGTATGTATGTATGTATATAACACATAAAAATTCTTCCCAAGGCATATGTTAATCAAGAAGTTAGTAGAAATCGATTAAAAAAAAAGAAGA
Organism: Juglans regia; assembly: GCF_001411555.2. Lineage (NCBI taxonomy): Eukaryota > Viridiplantae > Streptophyta > Magnoliopsida > Fagales > Juglandaceae > Juglans > Juglans regia. Next base: position 2,294,191 of record NC_049913.1, read on the forward strand.
TAAAACCTTTGCAGGCGTCTCGAGTTAAAACGGAACCCAAAATATTCTCTTTAGGATAAAATTTCAGAAGAATTATCATACATCTGGGCATCCATAAAAACACAAACAATCAACCTTAAAAAAAAAATACTCGCAGAAAGAGGGAGAGAGGGAGAGAGACCTCAGACCTGAAGTGGTGAAATTATTGGAGAAGGAAGGATTGGGAAGTGGAGTGAAGTGGGGGATAATGACCGAAACGGTGGAAGGTAATGAGGGAATAATGGTAGGATTTGGACTAAATCGTAACTTCATTGTTGAGGATGCTCATGCTCTTTGATCATTATGCTGTTCCTCCGCTAATGTCTTTATATTATTCGAATCCATTGGCCAATTGCATTGGCCTCTTCGTAGTACGGATTATTCTCCGTCTTATCTATGATGTTAAGTATGATGCTATGCCATGTATCTACGATCAAATCCATTCATGAGAAACAAATATTTTGGCATCTTTACTTTTTTTTATTATTTAGTATATAAAATTTGACAAAACAAAAAAAAAAAAAGTTGATTACCAATTAAATAGGCCTCTAAAATTTTATTCTGCATGACTATACTTTGTTTCAAACTTTTGAAAAAGTAAAAAGAAAAATTATATTTATAAGATGAGATAACATACGGAATAAAATGTACGTATACTTGATATAATTTAATTTATAAAATAAATTTTAAATTTTAAATTTTACAAATCAAATCTTACTATTTAAGTGATGTGCTCTACACAATGACTTGAAAATAAAATAAACAAATTGTCTCAAATTGAAACATAAAATTCAATTAGTTGGTTTTTTTTATTCAAATATAAATTATGCATTGAAATAAATAATTATTCAAAAGGGGTTAAGAAGCATCATTTATTCCCCCTTAAATTTGGTTATTTTGAAGTTTAAAGTTTTGCACCTTGCAGCATCATTTTACTCTCCCACGAATTTTTTCATTTGAGCTTAAAACAATTTGGAAGTTCACATTGTTGGAGTTTAAGAAGTTTAGGCTAAAGAAATTAAAATTTTTCAAAAAGAAATAATCTACTCAACTACCGATCTATGGGTCGCACACCACACACCCACGTGGCAAACCCAATTTATGTGTTAGGGACTCCGGTCTTGTCCCTAACACTAAGGACCACGAGCTTGCCTTGATGATGATGATGACAGAGTGATCTTGCCAACTTGCTTGGCCTTCAACTAAGGAATGATGTTTGAGTGATGGAATGATGGAGATGATGTTGAAATTGGATAGGCTAAGTGTTTAGAGAAGACAAATCAATATGGACGGCTACAGACTTGTTCTTGAGTGATGTGCCAAGATAATGGAAGCTAGGGTTGAGTGGATGAGATGAGGCTATAGTTACGGGTTGGAGGCAACTAGGGTTGCCGTAGACTATGGGAATGGACTAGGGTTAGCGAGATTGTGTGATTAGCTAGGGTTTGGATAGGATGCAATTAAGGTTGCAGAAATGGGTGTGGTAGGATTAAGGTTGACGTGGTATTTGGAAAATTGGCTAGATTTGGTTGGTTTAGGAATGGATATGGAAGGATTCTAAAATGGAATGAATCTTTGAGGGAATAAGAGAATTCGAATTTGAACTAGGATGTCAAGTCAATAATTGACTAGAGAGATTTTAGGAAGAATGATTTTTAAGAAATTGAAGAGTGATTCTCAATTCCTTAAATTACGGAATTTGAATTTGAATTTGAGGAAGTCAAGATTTCTAAAAGGATGAGTTACCTTATAGGGATTTGAGGTGGGCGGCTAGGGTTGTATGGAGGGAAGACTTATGGTTGTCGAATATGGTAAGTGAATGAATGAAAAGATGGGAGGCAATTAGGGTTTCGGCTAGGTCAATGTTTGTGAAGGATGAAGGGTAATTGTGGGATGTAGCTAATTATGAGAAGTAGGGTAAACAATGAGATGGTTGAATTATGGTGTAGGGAAAGATCAAAATGGGTGTAAGGAAATATGTGATGTGGATGAACACGCATGAACATTCAAGAATTCAATGATGAATAATTTCAACACCAAGTTAAGAATGCACAAAGATGAAAGAAACTTCTCATATATTGGATAAACTATAATCACACATATCCACTGATTTTAAGGTGATAAATCAATAATAAAAAGATAGATAATGGAACAACACTTATTAACGAGTTGCAAAGTGATGATCCTCTCTTTGGGGTTCACGAATGTCACCCAAGTAGCCCAAGTGCAAATGCACCGAAGTGTTCACAAGAACAAGTCAAACCGTCCACAATGAGAAAAATGTCAAATGATAAAAAGTTCTAAACCAAGGTGCTAAGGGTCTTATTTATAGAGATTACAAAGTGGAAACCCTAAATAGGTCACTTAAAATAACATTAAATAAAATAAATAAAAATAATAAAATGATAAGGTCTTGCATGACCAAAGTGGCCCATGACATATGTTGGCCCTTGGTAGCCTAGACTGGCCCATGGCATGGGCCATGGGCATGGCTGGCATGCTAGCAGGTTGGCCAGGTGTGTGGTTGACGTGGCCCAAGCATGGCCATGGGCCACAATACATGGGGTCTTACCACTATGGCCCACGTCACGGTTCTTCTCTCTCACCCATCACTCTCCCGAGCTTCCCTCAGCCATCCCTCTTCTCCCACAGACTCGAAACAAACTTTTCCCTCACCCATCACCCCAATGCCCCTCACCCCAGTCCCTTTTCGTCTCTCACCCCTAAAACCCTATAAGATTTCATTTCATCCTCAACAAAGACTCCATCTCCCTCACCCCCTTTAGTCTCGATCTTTCTCACTGATTCCTCCCTTCAGTGGCCTCTCCATCTTTTTCTCTGTCTCTCTCACTGAGCCCTCTCTCTTGTAAGGATTCCGTGCTAACCCCAATCATCTCTCTTGCACTCAAACTCCAGACGGGTTGAGGTGATCTTGCAATATCCAGACGTCGTAGAGAAACTTAGATTCCCAGATCAACAGTTGCATCACAGTAACACTAATTTCACGAAGGTTTTTTTTTTTAGTAGATTTTGTGTAAGTTTTTTGTGTAGGAATATCATTCACTATTTTTTGTAGATTTTGTCTAAATTTTTTCTAGTATACACTGATTGTGTAGTTTGGTTGTATAGATTTTGTCTAAGTCTTTTTCATTTGTGCTCAAGTTATTTTGGTAGATTTTGTGTAGGAATATTATTCACTATTTTTTGTAAATTTTGTCTAAGTTTTTTCTAAGATACACTGATTGTGTAGTTTGGTTGTGTAGATTTTGTCAAAGTTTTTTTATTTGTACTAAAGTTTATTTGTACAAGGATGAGGTTGTTGTGTAGTTTGGCGAAAGTTGCTTTTTGTGGATACTGTGCATTGAGAAACAGATGGGAAATGACAGATAATCATCGAATTCATGGCCAATTGAGGAAAAGTATAAAAAATAAATGAAATTAAAGCTACCACACTTGAAGATAGGCTTCTTTTTTATCAATTGTTATTTCAATGTAAATAGCTTTCAAAGCATTATCACATAGGAGAAAATATGAATTTCTTAGTGTTTGGGTATGTGCGCAGCAGAATTGATTGTGAGCAAAAAAGTAGAGAACATTTATCATTTTCATAAGAAACAAAATCATGTGAATTTCTTTTGGCAAGATATGGACTTGATACTTAGGAGAGAGAAGATGGTAGATTCTTTTTGAGAATGAATAATAGTAACTCCCTTGGGTTAACTCAATCGAGAGAATTGATAAAGGTCATTAGCACCATATCTACTTTGCAGGGTACCAAGTCATTACTCATTAGACAAGTATGAAGCTCATTTATATTTATGATATTTGTGCTCAATTTGTTTTAGACAAGATTTACTGTACCAATTTCCATTTGTTCTCGTCACTAATATATAGAAAAGTTCAAATGATTTATACCCATATGAGAATTTTGGAAACTAGCATTTACAACTTTTGCAAGCCATTAAGATTTTATAGTGGCTGGCTCCTCACATCCCCTCTTTTATTTTTGGTTTTTGGTTGATATCACGATTTGTAAATGTACTATCTATTTATTTTTTTGCTACAATTACACAATTATTTATGAGGTCAAAACATCAAATTCTCTAAAAATTGCCCCACAATATATATGATGAGGCTAATTTAAAATCTTGCACTCTCAAATGATGAGGTTGTGTTGTTGATATGTTTGAGTGATATATTCATGATGGAAAAATCTAGTTAGCATTCAGTATGTCAATCATTATGTAGATCACCTATGGCATTGAGTCAATCTTCGTCATATGTTGTTGATGCGTTTGAAATGGACAAATCAACTTGTTGGTGTGATTTGAAAGCACCATGAAAGATCTCCCACACCGACAAAAATCCTGGAAGGAAATTTTATGTCTGCCTGAACTATAACACGGTAACTAATTTCTCATATATATATTTTTCCTTGATTTTGAATGCATGTACAAAGTTGTTATATTTGAAATTTGAAATTCTTGAATTCTATGCAGGGAGAAGCAAGATGTAAATTCTTCATATGGGCAGATATACTGTAATTGGTAGAGGAAAAAATTCTGACAAAAGATAATACAGTTTGGAAGAGGGAGGATGATTTATTGCTGCGTGAGTATGAAGTTAAGAAAAAAGATAAATTAATAGAGAGAGAATGAGCCTTACAAGCAAGAAGAGGAACTTCAAAAGCAGATCGTAGAGAATAAGGGTGCATGTATTTCATTGTGTTTGTACTGGATCGTATTTCTTGTAATAGTTTTTGTTGGATCGGACTATAGAATGTATGAGGATTGTTTTAAATGTAATCTAATATATTTTTGTCGAACTTAATGTATTCTAATACGTATGATCAATATACAAGTAAACAACTCTCAGTTTATGAAGTCCAAAAATATAATGGCATTTTGAGTCTGATAGTTGAGTACATTATTCATTTGTATTATATAAATCAAATGTTAAAATGTTGAGATGGACATGAAACGTTGTCATGGTGCAGATGTAACCCTTGCAATTACCAATAACTGGAGCTTGAGATGCAGGTGGTTTTGATGCGAAAGAAATCCTTAATAATAGTGATAATCTTTTTCCCATCTCATTTTCTATTATATTATATATATATATATTTTATCATTTTATCTCATGCCAACCATAAATTTTGTCCGACTATTTAGTAAGTTGGTAAAGATCAAATATACTTAGTGATGGATTTTGTCTCCCTCAAAAGAATTTGCATACGAACACATGAGAACTAAAGATTATAGCTTGACAAAAATTTCTCATAACCATCCAACAAAGCGTAGATCGCTAGCAACATAACCACCATTAATTTCTCATAACCATTCAACAAATTGTAAATTACTTGCAACATAACAAGCATCAATTCTTCAACTACAAAAAACATTTGGCAAGCAACATGCCCATGGAGTAAATCAATAGCAACATAACCACCATCAACTTCTCATAACCATCCAATAAATTGTAAATCACCAGCAACATAACAAGCATTAATTCCTCAATTAAAAAAAAATTAACTACAACCATAATATGATCTTTGGTGGAAAAAAATTAACATCCTTCAGGGCTCCTTCACAATCATAACTTGTAAGATTGATCAACTTGCATAAATGATCAAGATCAACAGTATTTCATTTACATATTACACATTAGTAAGTCACTACAAAAATAATTTTCATACCCCATTCAACCATTTTACAATCACACATTTACCCAGGGATAAGAACTAAACTCATTTACAAATATACAGTCACACGTGCGCATCCATGGGTAAAAACTAAACCCATGTACAAATACACATTTACACATTTACCTATTTGTTACACCAATTCATCTAAACCAATTGTTGTTCAAACTCGGCCACTGATTTGCACTAAGTCCCATGGGGCATGCACGACATTTCTTGGAGATATGCAAATTAGAAAATTAAAACAAAAAAATCAAGATTTGAAGATTCCAGGAAGATTTATAAAAGTGAAAAATAACCTCACACCTCATTATTCCCCGGTGGCGTTGATTGCGTTAGAGTACTGCACTGGATTAGGATAACAACCTCATCAACACTACTAGCAACTTGTGATTCTGAGAGGTCATCATATTGTGATTCGTCAGCAAATATTTTTTTACAAATCTAAATTTACAAAAAAATAATGAACATATGTTAGAAAGTAATATGCATGCAATCCAATATTTACACAAGTACTCGAACAAAACCTTCTACATGTTTCTTCTTTCTCTTTGTTCCAAACTTTTCCACCATCGGAACCTTTCTTCTTATTGGCGGTCTCCCTTTCCCCCGAACTACGTGGGGGCTTAATATTTTCTTACCTTTGTTGGCGACCATATTCTCTTTCACCTTGGTTGAACCTTACTCAAGTTTTAATCCTGCAAACTTGTGCTCAAAGTCATCCAAATGGTGCAAGAATGCATTCACATGGTCATCACTTGGGGATACACGCGTCGCCTATCTCAGATATCTTTTAACCATAAGGTCATATCATCGTGCATCCGCATTGACCCGCAAGTTATCATAGCTACTCTTCACTAGTGTGTATCTCATCTTTTAAATCTTTTCTTCATCGATCTAATACATATTTCTCTAGCAGCATATGAATGTACTTCATTTGACAGATTTTAAATGCATGCCTATAGATAATCCCTCTCATCTCAAATAAGGGCACACATGCATTTAACTTCGCACTCCTCTTCATTATAGTAAATTGAGTACTTGACAATTTTTACATGTTCATCGAAGGTGAAAATTTCTTCGAAAATATTAAAGGTGGAAATGCAACCTTGTACATAAAATCATCTCCCAAACCTCTCGTTGGACCTCTTTAAACTTCACATTCGTGTACAATGATTAAAACTGTCTCTCAATTTTGAAAGAGGATACACGTGGGATCATTTGGTTGCAATAGTTGGAAATCCGTCGTTTCCACCTCTACCTTATTCTTCAGAGCATTATCAAATTGATCAACAAATTCCTTCAATGTCGTACTGCAATGCACAAACCCGTTGAAGAAGGCGTTCATGCTTTCAGATCGCTGTGTAGTGCTCATACTAGACCATAATACACCCTTCAAGTAAACTGGTACCCAAAATGATCTCTCATTGTACAACCCCTACAACCATGCATTATCAGTAAGGTCATACTTATGAAGTAATTGTCCCCACTTCTCCTCAAATTCTTTGCAACTCTATGTATCTTAGAGTGCACTCTAAATGAAAGTCTTAACCCTACGTTGTATTTCGAGTGGGATCCCAATTTCTCGAGCGGTTTTTACATTATATGCCAGAGACAACATCTATGGCTCCTATTCGGGAATACAATGGCAATAATACTATTCATTATCCAGTCTTGGTCGATTATGATGCTTTGGGCGCCCATCCATTCATGCACTGTAATCATGCTTCAAATAACCACACGAAAGTACTTGAAATCAAGCATGCCCCTAATAGTATGGACTGTCCATGATGGTTGACACCAACGAAAGGAGATAATGCCATACCATACCTATTTGTTAGGTACGTCATATCGAATGTGATAATATCTCTAAAATACTCATATGCCGTTAGACTTTGTGCGTCAGCCGAGAACATATTTATGAATTTGTACTCATTATCCACATCCATGATGGACACAAAACCATCATTCATCTCCCTCAGTCTCTTACAGTATTCATTCAATGCTTCACCACCTTTTTCACCTAGCCTCAAATGTCTAGCTTTGTCAATAAAATTTCGACAATCTTTTTCTTGAAATTCTAAATTCTCAAATCTCCCCGCGTCAGTCACAAGTGATTGAAAATTCTTATTCATTCGAATACCCGCTCTGTCATTCAAGTTGAGCATCCTTTAATTGTATTCATCTAAAAATTTGTGAGATCTAAAAAATCTAGACTTTTGTGGACTGACAGTACTGTGATTGTGAACAAGATCAACAGTGGTCAAAACCCATACCTCATTCATCAAATGAGCATTACCTTCGCCTTACAATCCATTTTAAGGCGAAGGTAAATGCTCACTTGATGAATGAGGTATGGGTTTTGACCACTGTTGATCTTGTTCACAATCACAGTACTGTTAGTCCACAAAAGTCTAGGATAGTACCTGCCGCCACGTGCACATCCAATCGTCACATACTTCGTTCCTTTCATTTACCTCTCTTCATCCTTTTTGTGATAACACCAAAACCCTCTTACTTGCCATATCTTTTGTAATAGGCTAAAAGCAAAAAACCTCTTTATCAGTTGTAAACATCATACCAGATTTTGGAAGCTCAACTTGTTTATCATCATCTGATACTTTATTTGTCCCCACTGCATCCGACTCTATGTTGGTGTCGGATGAAGTTCTCAGAAGCAACATCCAAATAAGGCCTTAGAGAATTGAAAATGAAGAATATGAATATCTTGGTTTATTATTTTAGTCTATATAGTTTTTGAAGTCCAAAATTTTCAAGATCGTAGCTATGTCTTAATCACATTTAGATTTATTTTATCATAAATCAATTTTAAAATCGATAAACTTAACTAATTTTGTTGGTGAAATGATGTTCCTTTCGCCAATAGGGCTGACCTTAGCAAGCAAAACATGTTCCTTTGGTAACTAAATCTTGGTTTTATTTAACATTTAATTAGCTACACAATTTTAGATGTTATCAACAACCAAAAAACTAGTGAATGGTATACAACATCAGCAAACCAAAAACTAATGAATGGTATGCGAAATCAACAACCAAAAAACTAGTGAATGGTATACAACATCAACAACCCAAAAACCAGTGAATGGTATACAAAATCAGGAACCAAAAAACACAATTGATGCGTTGTGTGGCATGGTATACGAAATTTATGCTTGCTATGGACAATTGATGCCATTCTTGGATGAGAAAATACCCAAAAAGTCAGCAACCAAAAACCCTACAAAATACAGATCAAACAAATACAAAATCGGAGATCCATTAAACATAAAAATACACAATATGAGTAATGCTAGAAATGGAGAGATGAAACGAAAAGAAAAAAAATAAAAACCATTTTCTTTCATTTCTTACCTTTGTTGGTAGAGCTAGACGACAGACGGCGGGTGTCAGCAACAAGAATCCCAGGGAAGGACTGAAGCGGTGTAAAAAAGGTGAAGCCAGAGAAGCTTTGAACTTTTGTTAGCCTTGATAGCGGAGCCACACTGTGCCAGAAGTAGACGACGGACGGTGATGATGTCGGCAGCAAGAATGCGGGCAGAGGGTGAGACCGGTGAAAAAACAACGAGTTGGGGGGAAGAGCACGTAGGGGTGGGGGGGGGGGGTCTACCAAAACACATATTTAAAGTTAAAAAAAATTAAATTAAATGCCATGTAGTCTGGTGTGTGGAGGTTTAGGGAACAACAGGGGGTAGTATGGCATAACTCTTTGAGAAAAGACCATCCAACTTCAAAAGTGATGCTCTTTGAAGGCTCTAGAGATGCATGCATTGTATAAGATCTTTAGGGGATTTTTTTTACCCAATCTTGAGTTGGAGAATAGGAGCACGCTAGATACAGTCATGAAGTGCGTAAGCGTCATGCAATCTTTTTGAAAAAAAGTGATATTCATTATTAAAAAATTAATTTTTTTATGTGGATCTCGTATTTATTTATTTATTTTTTCAAAATGATTGTGTAACGTTTACATACTCCACGACTGTAAATATCATTTCTCAAAAAAATATTTGGTGTAATCATCAATCAGCCCGAGTTTCAAATTATGCCCTTTGTCTAAGCAGGTTATAATTCCAGAACTAGAATATGTAGAAGGGTCTATTTCCAGGATTCTTACTAAAAAATCAGGTTAGTTTTCTCCCTTTTTTTTTTCTTGTGTTTTGGTTTTACTTTCCAACATACATTCTATATATACTTGATTTTTTTGATGGATGCTTTTAATTCCTATGAAAAACACACATACACTCAGCTTGTGATATGTTGAGAATAATCCCCTAACTTCTTTTCATCTAGTTTTGTACGTCTGATTTACATATTATAACTGAATTTCAACCAGCAAATAATTGCCAGTGATATTCATGTTGGGAAACATAAAAGAGACTTTAGGGCTTGTTTGGGACTTAGATGAGACACAAAATTCTCTCATCTCATTTTATCTCATCCCTATCATATTCCCAAACATAATTCAAATACAAAATTTTTCAAACTAATCATTACAACTTTTCAAACTAATTATTACAACTTTTTCAAACTTTCAAATAAAAAGTAAAAAACAATTTAAACTTGTTCAAATTCTCAAACAAAAATAATATTATAAAACTATATTCTTACAATATTTTAATTTTATAATATTTTTAATTCAACTTTTTCTCTATCATTTTTTAAAATTTAAAAAATATTCGACTCAAACTATTTTACTACTATTCACAAATTATTTTACTATTATTCATAAAATTCTTCTCTCATTTCTCTCCAAACCAAGCAGAAAACACCTTGATGATATAATTTGCTTGATCATGTGAGGCTGATTATTGCATGTATATACAATGTAAAAGCCTTCCTCTCTCTTACGAGAGCAGAGATAATAAAAATAAATACAATCCCTTTCTTAACTTCTTGTTCGGACTTTCTTACCTAGTTTAAGCTCTCATTAATCCATCTGCACTCTGACGAAGCTGAACTCAAAATTGATAGCACTGCTCCAAATCCCGGCTTTCTGAACTAGCTTCATTGTTCATTGAGCAGGGATTATCAATTTCTGAGTAAGTTTAACTTTCAAGTTCAAGGGCTCGGGTCCTGCTTATATTCTTCCATCTCTCATCTGAACTATCTTGGCATTCTTTGTTGACAATGATGTTGGTAGGCTTATATGGCTCAGCCTCTTCTAGCATCTGAACTACCATTCTCATGGAGGGTCTTAGGCTTGGAAGTCTTGCCGTGCAATGGATTGCGATTCTCAACACCTTTATTGCATCTTCCTTTAGATCCTCAGAGATGGTTGAGTCCAGTAAGTAAAGAAGACTCTCTTTGCTATTCATTTGGCTGTATACCCAACAGACTATGTCCCTGCTCTCTCCAAATTCTTGCTCAATCGGCCTCTTCCCCGTGACCAGCTCCATAAGTACTACCCCAAAGCTATAGACATCACACTTCTCATTTATCTTGTATGCATATGCACATTCTTCACCAACAAAGTAAAAGGAAAATAATCAATTATCAAATGACAAATCAGCAGTGCAATTAATGCTAGAACTACATTGTTTCTGGTAATTTCCAATTCTAGTAGTCGTCATCCTAAGCTGACCAATTAAGTTTGAATCCACTTGCATTTCATGAAACAAAATAAGAATAATGGAAAAGGAACTTACCAGGAGCAATGTATCCGAGTGTCCCAGCAACAACATGGGTCCAATCCCCCCCACCAGGATGCACAATCTTAGCTAAACCAAAATCAGCTATCCTTGGCTTCCAATCCCCATCCAGCAAAATGTTACTTGATTTCACATCGCGGTGTATCACTGGTCTATCATACCCATGGTGCAGATACTCCAATCCCCTAGCAGCCCCTAATGCAATCTCATACCTAACCTTCCATCCTATCTCAATCTTCCTGCAAGCATGCAGCCTATCCCACAAGCTCCCATTCGGTAAGTACTCGTAAACCAACAGATTACTATCCTCACTTGTGATGCTGCAGTAGAGCTTCACCAAGTTCACGTGCCTCAATGAGCTCAATGTGGCCACCTCAGCTTCATACTCTGCTGACCGGAAAATCCTTTTTCTCAGCATAGCTGAGCTGCTCTGGCAATTTTTCTGGTCACCTGGATCGGACATCCAAATGTGCTTTACGGCAAGTTCCTTACCATCAGATAATACTACCTTGTACACATTCCCTGAGCCTCCTTTCCCAATCAGATTTTCCTTTTTTATGGCATCAGTGATTTCATTCTCTACAAAGCCTATTACTCTATACGGCTTCATATCCCAATAATTCGACTTCAACGGACGATCAAGGATATTATTATATCTTAGCTTAACATATAGGAAACATGTTAGCGAAACAAGCAGAATCAAAGCTCCGGCAATAAAACAGGAAATCAGAGTCCGGAGATGATGGCTCGTTGTTCTGGAACCCGATGAACATGGCCTTAAATGCTTGAAATTCGGACTGCATAAGCCTGGATTTCCATCGAAGCTGTCACTGAAGACTTCGATGGACAGAGCCTCAGGTATTTGGCCGATCAACTGGTTGTTTGACAGGTCAAGAAGGCTTAGTTTTGGTGAAGACAAACTGGTAGGAATTTCACCAGAAAGGTTGTTATTGGACAAATTCAAGGAGTTGAGAGTAAGCAAAGATCCAAGACCTGCTGGAATGTTGCCTGAAAGTGAATTTCCAGAGAGGTTTATGTCGGTGAGGGAAACACATGAGCCTAACGAATCTGGTATAGAGCCAGAAAACTTGTTTCCATCTAGATGTAGACTGTTTAGATTCTTCAACCCACCAATTGTTGCTGGGATCTGACCAGAAAATTGATTAGAACTCAGCTGAATTGAGACTAAAGCCGAGGTTTCGGAAATCGCCAAAGGCAATTCACCAGAGAAGCGATTGTTTGAGAGAAATAATTGCGCAAGAGATTTTGCTTTATCAATATTGGATGCCACCGGACCTTCGAAACTGTTCATAGAAACATCAAGTATGGATAAGTTGGGCAAGCCCCATATCCCTGCCGGAACAACACCCGAAAGAGAATTGTTTGCCACCCGTATTCGAATCAAAGACGAGCAATTCGCATAGTTTTCTGGGATTCCACCGGTGAAACTGTTCTGTAACACAAGCAGTTTAATCATTTTACCATTCTGGCACATGTTAGGCGGTATAGGACCGCTCAAGAAATTCTCCGAAACATCAATGTAATAGAAGTCTGACCACGAGCCGAGCTTTTGAGGAAGAGAACCGGTAAACTTGTTACTGTAGAGCGACAACTTCACGAGTTTCTTGAACTCCCCAAGCTCTTTTGGAACCTCCCCTGTGAACTGGTTCTCAAAGAGTTGTAAAGCAGAAAGCCCTGTCAAGAATCTCACCTCCGAAATATTGCCTTGGAGGTTGTTATGACCCACATCAAAATTTACAAGACTCGTAAGATTTCCTAATCCAACCGGCAGTTTTCCGGTCAATAAGTTATAGTAAAGTTCAAGTTGCCAAAGATTCTTGAGCTTTAGAATATCCGTCGGGATTTCGCCGGACAATTGGTTCCAGGAAAGCTCAATATTTATGAGTTGAGTAAGGTTTCCTAGGCCCTTCGGAATTAGTCCTTCGAGGCTGCAGTTTGAGAGGTAAAGCCAGTACAATTTCTCAAGCTTCAAGACTTCCACAGGAAAGGGACTTGGTTCAAAGATATTGTCACCCAGGCTTAAGAAAGCGAGACTCGTAAGATTTTCCAGTGATCTCCATGGAAATGGCCCAGAAAACCCGTTTTTGGTTAAATTCAAGAAATTCAATAAGCCTAAAGAAGACAAGTCAGGAACTTGTCCAGAAAATGAATTGTAACCCAAGTCCAAATGTTGCAAACTAGTGCAATTTTTCAAGTCATGAGTGATGGTACCGTACAAGAAATTGGACCCGAGAGAGAGTTTCTCTAACGACTGAAGCGAGCATATTGAATCAAATGGAAGATTCCCATGTAAATTTTGTCGGGAGAGATTGATTTCCGTGACAAGCCCATCGGAGTTGCATAGAATTCCAGTGAAGTTGCAAGCGGAGTTACCTTGTGTCCAGGAACTGAAAACATTGGTATTTGACTTTTGGAGAGCAGACTTGAATTCGAGAAGTGGCTGAAGCTCATCTGATTTGGAGAAAGATATCAGGCTCAAAAACATTAGAAATACGAGCACTACTGGAGGCGGCCGCTGCTGCAAACATTGGTTGGCCGACATGCCGGTGAAGTGTGAGGGTGGTGGAGGTGGTTTTTTGTTCTTGTTCTGGTTCTAGTCTTGGTTTTGGTCAGTGTAGCAGCAAGTGGTATAGGGAAACGTAGGACTTGGGAGTCGGAGAGTTGATTAGCATAGCATGATAATTGGTGCCTAAAGCTGGAAGTTCTAAACTTCTACGCGTGAACAAGAGCAGGGAGATGAGAACTCTGGTACGCAAAGTTTCGTAGCCCACTTTTTTTATATGTATAGTAGTATTTTTCTGTGAATCTTCAATCTAGCCTAACATCTTTGACTTCTTCAACTGTCTTGTCTGTCTGCCTTGTGAAGGAAAGTAAACGAGGTTGAGTAAAGCATGGAAGACCAAAGCCACAAAGTTTGACCGACTTCTCCGTGGCCGCCACGTGTAACAAACCCTGGTGATTACGTGGTAGTAAAAAATACTTTCCTCCTACCACCTACTACTCTCTTTATTTTCTTTAATTTTATTATTTTTATTTTTATTTAATAATTAAAAAAATAACTATTAATAAAATAGTATATTTTTTTAATTTTTTTAATGATTAAGCATATTAAAACAATATTTAAAAAAAATAAAAATTTCAAATAAACAGGTGATAAAAATTAATAAATCTATCTTTATCCTTCTCGGTGTGTATGTTTTTCAACGTGTAAAATACTAAAATTGGGCGATTGGTTATGTAGTCAACCTTGGACCAGCTTGATCAGACTCCGGCACCCAGGTGTGTGATAGCATAACAGAGAAATTCAGGAAAAGAGGAAGAACGAGACTTCCAATGAAAGTCATAGATCCACCACATATCAATCGGCATTGCCTTTGCTTGGATGCTAATCAGAGACAGATGGGTGCATGCTTGACCAAGCAAATTGCTACTATATTCATATATCTCAAGCAAATGAGCCATGCATGGGAAGTGGGAAATCTCGAAGTGAAAAAGAAATGAGAACATCACTATCATTAGATATTTCCGGGAAGGCAAATGTGATTATGACGTTCTGGGGTTGGGTGGTAGGCAAACGGGAATAGAAACATAAAAGGGATTGATTAGGTTCTTGATATTGGAATCTCCATTCTCCACCTTGTGAATGACTGATGCCACCTACTTTCATAAAAGGGTTGTCGATGCCAAATAAATCTATATTTATATGATTTAATTCTAAAATAAAAAATAATTTTTATCATGTACACATGATAGTAATGCTACTCATCATTTCATAATGTGACATTAAATGATAGATTCATAAATGAGATAGAATAAATATCACATTATGAGATGATAAGAGGATGATAAAAAAATAGATGATGAATAGATTTTTTCAAACTTCTAAAAGTTCTACCCCATCACACCTCTCTTGAGAGCACGGCCCCATGACCTAGTAAGTCGAGTCGACAAGTGGCATATTTCATGCACAATAATTCGATATGTATTTCGCATTTCGTTTTCCAGGACTAAAGTGAATTTTCTGATCTAACAAAAAGATAGTACAAGTCATAGTCAAATTCTGGTAACTTGGGAGTTCCTAGTCCTTACCAGCCCAGGGAACTATGTCGATGCAGTGCACTTCGTCTAAACATCCAGCCTAGAGTCAAAGCTGGACCTAATTTGTGGGCCAATGGCCCAACTGTCCGAGAGTGAAATCCCCGACTCCGAGAGAGGAGAGGTAAAAAAGCATGTGGGTGTCGCGACTAGCGCGAATTGGAAATCCAAGGTCAATTAAATACGCATTATCCTTGAACACCATCTTCAGCATGTGGAAGTGACCTAGGAGTGCGGTAGAGTGGTCGGAGATAGAGGTGGAGACGTAAGATGTGGCAGAGGATGTCGGGAAGCCATTGTACAGTGTGTGCATTTATTAGTAAGACAACGAATAAGGTGGGTGGGAAGGGGAAGGGGAAGGGGAAGTGGATTGCTCAACATAACGTTGGAAGTAAATTTAGAAGGGTCTCTCACGGTCTCACCCCCTTCATAGATCAAATTAAAAAAACTTTCATATTGCAACAATTTTTACAGTTTTGACTTCTCGTCTATTCTACCTCATCACGTTATATAAATATATATATATATATATTAAAAAAAAAAATCAAGGCTTTCATCTTTACACTTCCTTCCGGTAACACAAACAAAATTAAACCCCCACCTTAAATTTACAAGGTGAAAGGGTCGGGAGGAGGATGAACTATAGGGGTCTTTGACATCGTCACATTCCCCACAACCAGATTTGGTGCCATAGTGTCCTCCACAAGTACAGGGTTAACTTGTGTGATTTTCTCCGGTACAACCTTCTCACCATCCACCTTTGCCAGAACCTCAAAATGCATTTTCACTCTCTCCGGCTTCGTCCTCCATGCAGGGAAATCCACCAAATCAAACCCATCTCCTTCTTTCAACTTCTTCTCAACCCCAAAACCTATCTTTAGAAACGTCTGAGCTGACACGTCTGCCTTCAACAGCCTGAAGGAACCTTTCTTGTGGGCCTTGGGACCCAGCACAGAAGAGAGCAATGCCTCAAAACCAAGCAAGTTTGAGTTTGAGCCATTGACAGAAGCAAGAGGCCACATAGTCGTAAAATGACTTGGAGTGAGAAGGGTGGCTTCTTCTTCAAGATCAATAGTGGAAAGGGCCTTTGACGGTGAGGATAACTCCACAAGCCCTGGCGCAAGGCGCTTGAGCTTGAGCCTGTTAGTGGAAGAGGACGAAGATGAGGCAGGGCTTGTAAGTGAGGTAGGACCAACAATGCGAAGGGAAAGGAGCGGAGCACCTTGAGCACGAGAAGCATGGCGGAGCCGTTCCGCCAAGGTTAGAAGACCAGAGGCAAATCCATTTTGGGTTCGGTTTAATGGGAGTGGGAGATCAAGTGGGTGACGTAGGCTTACTGACCTAGCACCCTTGACAGTAACAACTGCACCATCCGCTAAAACAACTTTCTTCAAGACACCGGCATCCACATCATGCTGCAGAAATAAATCAACAAGAAGATCAATGGTGCATTTCCAAAAATTGTGTCCTGTGTAATAGGGCTATGCCTATTTCTCTCATCAATCAAGTTCTTACTTTCCGATCAAAATACAACATTTCCAAAGATTGTGTCAGATGACTTCTTACAGATCCTAAAATGAACTCAGATATTTTTCATGAATACGCAAGTATGTTTTCCTTTTTATCCTTTATTTATCATTCAATGTCATCTGAAAAGTAGGATATTACATTTTCCATCTTAGATATAAGATATTACAGTCCCCTAGATATTACATCCATAAGATCCCAGTTCCCAATAATATATATGACGCACACTGCAGCAAAGCCATAAATAATGAAGAGAATATGAACCAAAATGAATTTCCATTATTTGACAGAGGAATTTTAAAGGCTATTCATGCAATGGAAATTTATTTTCTCACATGCAGGATTGAATAAAAGTTCAGAAGTCCATTCAGACCCTTAAAAATCAGAGATGCACATTTGATATATGGCCGACAGGTACGAATTTATAAACACCATAGAACACCAGTTGTTTCACATCCCTTCTATACCAACTTGCAGGAATCAAAATGTGTTGAAACTTCGGTCAAGCATTTGATCTACATTCTTTCCCTATTCAAAACTCCAAAAATGACTAGAGATGTTCTCGCAAACCCCATTCATCCATATTGTGCTCCATGATTCATTGGAATATCTCAAGGCTGAACAGAAATTGCAAAAATATAACACTACTTTTTTTTTTTAATAGGTATGCAATAATATAGCACAACTTCCCATAATAAAACTAAAACTCTCGAATTTATTGAAGTCCAACCAACATACTCTAGCCTATGCCCCAAATGACAGATCAATTTTTTTTTTTTTTTGATCGGTAAACAAAATTTTATTGATCTTATGACAGATCATACCGCAAAAACAATACAAATCGACATAAAAATGCAAATAGAAAAACTAACTCACCGGCAGCGAGAGGCGCATATCTTTGGCGTCCTGAATCCAGAGCTCCATGGGTCCAGCCAATTGAAACGGAGCGAGAACCGGCAACCCGGGATCCGATTTCCCCCTCTCAACCAGCCCGTTCTGGTCGGCAACAGGTCGGCCCGGCTCCTCCACCCGGAAGATCGGCAAATCCACGTACTCCCAGCGGTTCACATCCTCCAAAAGCTTGAAGGGGAGGACCTTATTGTCGACCTCCACGTCGAATTCGTACGCCACCGAATGCCCCACCTGGGCATCCCTCAGATCGAACCCGGAAACCTTAAAATCATCCGCTTGAAACCCTAGTCCCTTAACGATCGCTTCCTTCAAGTCCTACAAGGATTTGGAATAAACAAACAAATGAATATAATTCTTTTTTTTTTTTAAAAACAACTCATTTCTGTAGGGGGGTGTTTCACTTACAGCGATTGCTTTAGGGTAGGGAACATTGAAATCCGGCGAGGCATGCAGAGCCGAGGACGACGAAATTGGGATGGTAAGTGGGATGGTAAGGAGGAAGAAGAGGACTGATAGGAAAGCGAGGGATTTAGAGCCCATCGGAGAGATCGATCGGATTGAGATTCTCGAAGACACCGGAGGCTTTTTCCAGTTGCGAATTATAGCATAGCATGTATATGGTTTTACGTTTAGGAAAAGTTTTGACAATAAATAAATAAATAAAATTAAGAAGGGCAATAACGGGAGGCCAGTGATGGTTCTGGAAGAAGGGTGGAGGTTTGGGGTGGTGACGTGGTCCAATGGGAAGGGAGGAAGTGATGCGAGAGAGGAACGTGATTGGTCGGGATTTGTTGGTCGGGATTTGTTGGCGGGAGGAAGTTATTTTTGTGATGTGCGATGAAGATCGGTTAGATGACGTGGTAGTTAACGAACTAGCCATAGGAGGCCGGTGAGGGAGGACCATTGAGAAAATGTAAAACCACGCCGTTTGATGGGTTAGATTGATTTGTGTACGAAACAAGGCCATAAAAATTTGAAAGGAGGAAAATGGCGTCGCCCGGGTTCGAACCGGAGACCTTCAGTGTGTTAGACTGACGTGATAACCAACTACACCACGACACCGTTTGTGTGATTGTTAAAAGCTATATTTATTTCACGTTATTTAACTAATGCCTCAAGGCCCGTATGGCTGTAGATGGGCCTTAAGGTCACTTCCTCTTAGGCTCGATATCTGATTTTCAGGCTCATAATATGGGCCTCTCCAGTCACTCCTTCTGAGGCTCGATTTCTAACTGTCAGGCCCACATATAAACATTCCTCTCATTCAGAAAATATTTGTTAAAATTACAATAGCATTGCATTGGTGTTAATATTTATTAGCATCGATGATTTATTCCCACTTTCAAAGTATTTTCTTTTATAGAAATATCATTATCTTCATGAATTTGATCATCTATAACACACTAATTGATGTGATATATTTTTAAAATAACTTCTATAAAAAAAACTAATTAAAATGCATAATATCAATTAGTGTTAACTTCTTAGCTCTAAACATACTATAAATTTGTCCAAACATTTTGGCAGATTTCTATTCCCTATCCTATTTTTTATTTTTTCCCTCTAATCTAACATTGAAGGGGAACAAGTGTGCAAAATAATAGACATTGAATTATAGAAATGATATAGTCACAAGCTATGTAACGTATCATATCAAACCATGTCAGTTTGTGAATTTACTTTTGATGGGATCTCTTGTAGCATTTTTCATTTTTATTCCTTTCGGATGTTCAAGTTTCATGCCTTTTCAACAATTTTATACTTTACAATAAAATAATTTTATAATATGACGAATCACATCAAACCACGTCAATTTGTATGATTATTTTTATGTAATCTCTTTGTGATTAGAGCATTTCCCATATAATATATGTGTGTATATTTATGACATCCTGTTTGAAAGACCAAGCGAACAGTTCTCCCAAGTAGAGCCATGAAAATCAACACGCTTCCAGCTTTCCCCCACTGAGTTTGCCGGTGATTTGTCATGCAATCATACAGAAAAATTAAATTATTTGAAAACCAGCTAAGGAAAGCTTGATGATCATTAAGGTCCACAATTAATATTCCTCAACGGAACAGAACACATGACCAATTATGTCCAGTACTCCAAGAAAACTGGAAATTAAGGTTGATAGTACTAAATTAATGAAGATTCTTGATTTGAAAACCCATTTTAGTTGCTTCCTGAATCAGTAATGAATACTATACCATCGAGTCTAGCTATCCAATAAAGTCAAAAGAATAGGTGCATAATTATATATATTGGGTCGTAGAATTCAAAGCTAAAAGGCCACGTAGAAAAGAGTGAGACAGGCTTTCGATTTTCAAATCTTTGAAAACGATCGATGGCACTGCTCATAACCCTAAAATCAATGGAGTTTAACAGTGCTACTTGACCTGGAACTCGTATAAGTTCGGCATGCAGCAGTACTGTCTAACGTCTAAGCTTCAAGGTCAAGGTCGAATATCGCATCTAACTTCAATTTGAATGAGTAGAATATAACAAAACAGAGAGGCTTCAAGGTACAGTCAATGCTAACATGGGAATGTTTATCTTTTCCTTCTTCTTAGTTGTAAGCAGTATATATATCCAGTAGTGGCATCATGTTCTGCTTGATCCTCTTGTCTTCTGCATGCTTGTTTCCAACCAAACAGGGTCCCATATTCATTGGGATCTTGCCAATTCCATTGAAAAATATTAAAAGCTGATAATGTTCAATAAGTTTCAAATAATCGACATGCATATTTTCTTCTTGGAATTATAATCCTATTGACACCACTTGGAAAGGTATACGTTTTTTTAAAAAAAAAAACTTCTGTAATCAATCTATATGACAGTACGGCTCTAATATTTTTCTATGTATTCAGAGAATCCAAAAATAGAGAAATGATAGTTGCAATCGTAAGTACGCAAACGCCGTGCAATCACTTTGAAAAAAATGAATAAATATGAGACCCACATAAAAAAAATAATTTTTTAATAGTAGATCCCACTATTATTTTCAGAGGAATCTCAGTGTTCTCCAATTAAGGAAAACATAATTCTATTTAGTTAGAGAGGGAGAGAGAGAGAGAGAGAGAGAGAGAGTCATAGCTAGATCATAATCTTGTGTGGGGACTGAGACAACACAAAATGGTTTGTTGATGCAAGCAACAGTCATTCCCGTTTTGATACCCTTATCATATTCCATATTTTCAGGACTGTCAATCCTTTCCAAGTCATTATCAGACACCAACTCAGTTTCGTTTCTCTCAACATGGTGATAACCTTAGTTCTCAACCTAATGGCATGAATGATTCACCGGATCCTTGGCCTACTAGGTACGTATATGTGCAACTGTTATATCTGTGATTACTAGAATATCATTTCATTTGTTTTGTTGCCCAAGTAGCTTAGTCATCACGACAACCATATTATAAAAAAGAAGACAGAAACTGAAAATAATTGCAGAGAGATTTTAGTACAAAGGCATCTTCTAGCACACAGGACAAGAGATGTCAATTATATACATATAACCTTGAAGTTCTACTTTAAATTTTAGGTGCCCCTTGTGACCTTATAGGCTGAATTATGTCCAAACGCCAGTGGTTGGGAGAAAAGTTTGTTGTGTTTCCTGTATTTTCATTACTTTTCCACAGAGATGATGACCTTGGTGTGATTGATACCAAATTAATTGCTTTCATTCTCAATATACTCCAAAAGTTGTCAAAATGAGAAGATGTTCTATCCTCAGTATGTCATGCTTTTGTCCCTCTCAATTATGAATTAATGGATTTTCTCCTAGTTATTTCGTTTATTTTACCAAGACACAATTTGTCACACAGTGACGCAGGTCGTGAACCATCATCGGCACCAAGTACCACGACAACACTTGCAAACCAGAAAGGAATATCTGAAACATTTGCAATGAGCACTGAGATTTTGAAGCTCAGTAAAGCTTTGCAACAATTTGAAGAGGATCAGGAGGAAGAAGTAGAGCAGAAGGCAGTTGTGTGTGATTTATAGTTCTGTCAGATTCAACAGTTAAAAACTAACTTGAACTTACCAGCTGAAATGCCTATCACTTCAAGAATTTAGCATTAAGATCTTAAGACCTGTTGTCTTCAAGTACATGTTTATTCCACAATGGCCATTACATAATATTTCGAGTTTGTGCTTGACATTCTTGCACATATGAATAATTCACGGAAGATGAATAAAAAGTCACAATTATTGCATTATATCAACTCAACTGTTACAATCCAATGACATTACAGCATTAAAGGGAGAAAAGAGGTCCAAGAAGAATTTTCTTTCAAGGTGCCTCTAAAACATGACAAAGCAACAACTACTGAAACAGAGGCCTGCTGGTCTACACTAAAAAACCATTTTCCCTCTTCAACCACTTCAGGAGAGAAGGGGACACAACACAGGTTCAGTTGACATTCTTTCAACATCACACACAAAAAATGCCCAGACAAGCTGTCATGTCACTCTTTTGAAACAGGTGGGTCATTAACATGGTCAAGAATTTAACCATGCAAAAATTAACATAAAAAAAACCCACCCAATAAATGGACCTCACAGCAAATAAGCTTAAAAATAGATGGTCTAAGATGGTACACCATTACAGGCCCTGTAAGCAGAAATTAAGTAAAAAGATAAGACAAGGACCGATTGTATATTTGAGGATTATTCCTAGTCTTCTGAAGCTTCTAGCAGCAGCAAAGAAACTATGAAAGTGTTTATTCCACATCTTAGCTGAAATTGCAACTTGGTTTCACAGGATAAGTTCAAAAGCTGAGCGCAGATTCGT
The DNA here is from genome assembly GCF_001411555.2 of Juglans regia. Lineage (NCBI taxonomy): Eukaryota > Viridiplantae > Streptophyta > Magnoliopsida > Fagales > Juglandaceae > Juglans > Juglans regia. The sequence continues at coordinate 2,316,930 of NC_049913.1, forward strand.
CACAAGATCCTTTACTGTCATGGAGAATCCCTCATCCATCTGCACAATGTTAAGAGGACATTCATGTGGGCGAACTTTTTAGAAGGAAAACTTCTGGTTGCGTGTCGTGTGTGTGTGTGTGTGTGTTTGAGGCTTCATTTGGTGCAAATATTTTCATTTTAGAGACCTATGAACAACAACAATCTTTTCATTGCAACTCCAAAAGTAGGACTTAGGCCAGGAGCACGAAAAAGTATTGAATTTCCACTCTAAGAAGCTACTATACTTTTAAAGATTCGGTCCATGGAAGAATTTAAGAAATAACCTGAGCAATAATAGTGATATCGAGAGCAGAACTCCCAAATGTCATGACACTACTATTAATGACTGTTAGGTGGAGCTTTTCAATTTCAGTGATCGATTTCTCTAGCACTCCTTTCCTTTTCTCGCAGTGAATTCTTATGAGGACATTTTTGTCACAGAACCTTGCTTCAATTTCTGGTAGATGCTCATCGAGCGGTTCGCTGGAGAAGCCTGAGTTGGAGTTGTCACCATCAACGAAGAGTTGTGACTTCTTTACAAAGACCACTGATTCTATGTTTTTCTTCGTAGTTTGTTCCTCAAGCGTCTTCACTCGCTCTTGCAGTTGTTTCAGGTATTTAATAGCATCACCAAGAACAGAAGCCTTGTCCATCTGTCAACAGCATGAAAATTTGAGTTGGCATTGAGAGTTCTTTAGCAGAAACACTCATGTTAGAATTATGTATTACTAATCTCTTGCCTTTTTCAGATGATTTTGATTGAACAATTACAACCGAAAATGACAGAGAAGGAAAACAAGATATATTTTATACAGAGGCGGTTTAACAAGGCTGGCAGATAATTTAGATAAGATACCAAGAGGATGTAGTCAAAGAGATGGTATAGTCCAATTTCAGCTTAGCAATTATATATATATATATATATATGTATTGTTTGAAAGCTAAGTTTATATTTTCTAATCTCATTTTCTTTTTTGTTCTATCAAATCGGGGATAATAAAAATATAAACAAGAGAACAAAATAATCCAAGAGGCAATATCAAGAAAACATAATTTTTAATGAATCTGATACCTTCTTTAGGCCAGGAACTATAGCAGACAAAGCAATGAACCGCTGGCTGAGCTTCTCTCGCCTTTTCCTTTCTGCTATAATGTGATCTTGTGTTTGAGAAAGTCTGGTGCTTGTGTTAATCCTCTTACCACCCTGGTAGGCCTTAAATACATAATTTTGGTTCCCCAAGGAACCTTGAGAAATTAAAATATCAGAAGGAAGGGTGTTCATGCTCTGGGAACATACTGCCTCCTCTTTAGGCTTTACAATCCCCATTTGATTTGCGTAGTTCGCATTGGCAAATGATAGAACGCTTGGAGTAGGGGGAAGTTGTGGATATGATGCATCTTCAAGTTTGTAAGAGTTCCAGCCGTTGGATTTGAGCTGTTTCATGGGTATGTCAGTACCAGTCTGAGGAGTTGCCATGGCGTTTTTGAGATTGAAGTTTGGATGAGTGAATGAGTGTTGCAAACTCTCTCCAAATGTAGCTGCTAGTGGCAGTAAGCTGAGCTCATCGACAGAGTTCATGTGCCACTGATTGATGAACCTAGGATCCTCCATACCCTGCAAATTTGATATTTTCCTCGTTATCATTTTCTTATTGTCGGAAAATGCTCAAATTGCTCCAGAGTACTTGAATTTCTCATAAAACCATGTCAGAAACCAAAGTAAGTTCCAAATTGTTACAGCAGTCAAAGTATATAGAATACCAACAATATTGTTCAAAACAAAATTTTAGTAACATCCTTATTCATAGAACTCCATTCAGTTGCAGAAGTGCTTCTAGATTTCATGGATAATCATGATTGCAGAAGCACATTACCCCTTACCAGTTCAGATGACCCTCCTATGGAAGAAATCTCCATTAGAAGAACTCCTTTATTGATCAAAAGAGCTCAAGGGAGAATCCTGCATGAGAAGTCAACATTTAAAGCTGATTAGTTGGGTTTTCAATTCTAATAATCCCATATCCGAATAACAACAAACAGGCCATCAAAAGTGTTGCTAAGAATGTAGTCTTGGTAATGAGAAAGCTCACCTTTCAGTAATGACCAAAGCTTTCCTTTTTCCTTGTGCCCACTGGAGGATGGAGACTGTCAGCTTCTTCAACATTGGCAGTTCTGGTTCATTATATAGAGGATTATAGTTGCACGTTCTCTATCACGGGTGGTTGTTAATTGGCCATAGACATTCTGATACTCATTGTTTATTGCAATTATGCATAGGAAAATCACTTATTATATCCAAGCGGGTCACTTCAAGCTGACAAATTGGTACTCATCATAACCCATAAGCAAATCACTTTTGTTGTTTTGTGGACTTTTAGGAGGAAGCTTCACCAACTAGCCGCTGAAATTTCATTCAATCCTTTGCTAATCTACACACTAATCCTAAACATGTGGCCCCTCACAAAAGTCTCTATCATAAAGCTGCCGACCCCCCCCCGCCATCTTATTTTCTTCCTTCACATTCAAAATCAAAGCCAATATGTTTACACAGAAAGCTGGTAACCCAACCCATAACAGTTTAATCCCATGTGAGTTCAGACGTGTCATCTATAAAAATAGGTTACAAAATAATTGGTTTTAATTCCAAAAGTTTCGTTTGACTTTGTATAGTTTGACCCAATACAGTGGTGACTCGTGGCCAAGTGCACAGATTGTTGAGTCACTGTGGCCTGTCAAACCGACTCATAAAGAGGTCGGCTCATGATTAAACCGGATGACAAGGCATGCAAAGAAATAGTGGTGTATGAAGAAATTCAAACTGGAACAGGGACATATATTCTTTTGAAAACAATCCGAGAAACTTGGAATCAAAAGTTGCTTACGTTGCCGAAGTCAGTAGATCAATGGCAGAGGCCTAAGTTTGACAATGTTGATTATAAATGCATGATCTGCTATATGGGCAGTACCTCCACAAAAGTTGGCAAAAGGTGGACTTGGTAAAGTGTGAAATGGCCGACCATTTCATTTCTAATTTCTACATAGCTGCATTTTGATATCAAGAGCCCTCAGCAATTACACCATCAGGATACATGAGAGAAAGGGGCCCAGCCAGCAATCTAGAAAGTACTTCCATGCATGCAACCTAGCTTCCATCAACATCAACCTAACTTCCAACATCAACCAAATTTCAAGACTCTGTGTTAATCCACCCATAGCTCTCATTACATTTCGAAGGCATGTTTGGAAGACTTTCTACTTGTGTTTGCATTTCTTTCAATTATGGTCATATATAATCTGTGTTACATTTCGGGCGAAAATGTCAAAAGAGATCCATTGGAAATAATGGTAATGTTAAAACTATAGTAGCAAATGCTGAAACAGAATTAGAAGTCCAAAAGCTTGGGGAGACGCAAAACTCCTGCTAGTTCAAAAACTACACGAGTTTCCCAATGGAGCTTTGTTAAATTACACTCATCTCTTCATTTTTCCCATTATTAAAGAACTTGTATAAACAGGTTCCTCGAAGTCAATTTTGGAATACAGGATAGAACATTGTACAAGAATAAAAAATATTCTATTTCTTTTCTATCTGATGGTAATCAATAATACCTATGGGTAACTATAAATTGGACTGTAGTATCCCTAACTGATCAAGGGTTTATACAACAACAGATTCAGGACCCGTGATAGAGGGAGGCGGCCACCATGATTGAGACTAGGAAACCAAGCTTGGCTGTAAACCTGCACATCATGACAATAACTCTACCTAGCAACTTGCTGTAATGGTGGCCAAGCAATTTCATCATCATCTGTGTAGCCTTGAATAAGAAAATCTGCACAATTCTTTTGGCACCCATGGTTATATGGATTATGAAACCGCCCATCTGGACGACGAAGATACCCATAACGAATGGCATTTGCTAATTCATTGGTAGTGATATTTCGAGCTATCTGCATTAAAAATATAAACAATCCATTAACAATTAATCACTACTCGGAAGTTCTGAAGACAGTAACTGGAAACATCAGGATGGCATAAGATTCATATTTATTAAGGCTTCAAGGCGCAACTTTTGAGAGTTAGCAGGTATCTTTTTAGCATCTTACAATTATGCTTATATCAAAATAAATTTTATTTGACTCTAATATAGAAATAAATTTATGCATAACTGTTCTACTTCCCCAAAATTAGATTGGGGGGTGCAACAGTAAAAAATGGTATGTTAGAACTCCAAAATGTTAGATACTTCATGAATTTATCAAGTACCTGAAAGTGCTATTTTGTGACATAATAGCTCACGCCTTAACTGTACTGCACCTAAAATTTTATAATCCCAATCTTTCTATTCATCCTTTTCTTCTGTACAATAACATAATTAGGCATCCTTTATTCAACTAATCAGTCTCCCAATCTCAGACAATGCAGTTGGTCAATTTTCCACAGACCCACATACCATGGCATCCTTTGGCCAACATGAACAAGTGTGTGTACATACATGCTCCCAGGCAGCGTACTCGAGAATATAAACATTTTGTTATAAGCATTCTTCAAGAAACTGTTGGTAATGGTTTATTAAATCACCTGCGTGGCCTGTGACACAGTTAAGACAGTGGCAGCAAGTAAAATAATAATGTCCACGAGCAAAAATGCAAGACCACCAGGATGTTGAACTACCACATGATGAATCCATGTTTCTTCGGTTGGCAAGACTGGTGTCTCCATCCAAATCCCTGTGAAAAAAACAAGGACGCTATCTAGTCCAAAAATGAAAACGACAAAACATATACCAAAATATATGCACCAGCAAAGATTAAACCACCATACTTTGAATTCCAACTGCTGCAGCAAGAAATGATGTCAAAGTTCCCAGGCAGAGAAAAACAAAGAAGTCCCTCTTGTTCCTCTGCAACATGCATCATCAAGGTGATAGTGAAGCTAATTGAAAGGAAAGGGATTAAAAAGAAAAAAGGAAACACTAATGCTGCAAATTTAGTAGCAGAATCACATATAGCTTCTTATTTTTTCATTATTGCACTATTTATTCAACAGAAGAATGGATGAAACTGAGAAGATGTAAGAAACCCAAAAAATATGTTTCGACAACAAAATACGAATAGTTTACTGATACAATTTTTAATACCTGTATCTTACCTATTTTACAAAAAGACAATCTTATGAATCCAGCACAAGGTTTTATTTTCCTTTTTTCTTTGGACTAAATAGTTTTAGTACAACTTCTCACCTTCCCAACACAATTAGATATCCATGGGCAATGATGGTCAAACTGTTCCACGCATCGCTTGCATGTGGGGCAGTGCTTGGATCGAACAGGCCTTATTATCTGAAAAGAAGGAATTGATAAAATACACTAAAACTATTCAAGACAGCAACTCAATCGTTTATATGCATATAGAAGAACATTTAGAGTATTATCTAAACAACTTGGAAAATAAAAAGTTCATCAAGCAAACCTTGCAGGTAGGGCATAATTGAGACCAATTACCAGTCCATATAGGGGAACTGTCTAGATCGATATTCAACAAAAGATCCTGTAGAAGATCAGAATATCATTTGGAATACAGTTACATCTGCACGCAGTCCCACAGCAAGGAATAGAATACAACTTTTTTTTATAAGTAGAATAGAATATAACTTAAGACTCTTATGTGTGATATATTTCAGTTGTATCATTTACTTTTTGGTGTAGACAGATTGAATTGGACAACAGGACAGGACGTCCACTAAATAATAGATTCAGATTTGGGTGGTGAACTCTAAAACCCGAAATATTATCCCTTTTTTATTATCCAATTAAACATATCTGAATAATCCACATAACCTGACTTTGAAGTAAGCAATTTTATTGTAATAGGCCGCATAGTACAATAGGAAACATGTACTGCATTAGAGATAGAACACACCTCTGTATCTTTATGACTACCCACATCTCCCTGCCTTTTTACATAACCGGGATCTTTACTGCACCAAACAACCAGAGAATGTCACAGAGGTAATTTAGATTTTATGGTATAATGACAGGCTCCATGTAGCAGCACTCTTCTAGATAAATAAAAACGTATTACACCATGTCTAGAAACGGTGCTATGAGATAACTGTCAAATGCCAAAAACTACTAATGGTAAATCAGACGTATGGCAGAGCTCGAGATTACCTACTACACCTGTAGAACATAATCAGTGAAACAACCGCTAGAGAAACAGCAGTCCATCCCCAAAGTCCAACAACAGCAGTAACCTTTGCAAGATTAGGAGCTAGCACAAGTAGTAAAATTCAGTCATGATTGACAATATAGCATACCTCCATCTGCAACTGGAAGGAAATTGCAAAAAACTAGCTTATTTACCTGCAAGAACTGAGTTGATGAAGAGAACCATGAGAATTATTATAATGCAGAATAGAATAGGTGCATAACCTATATCCGCCATCTTTCCATGGCAAATTTTGTTTACACAGTTGTTGTTGCTGTGAGTCCGCTGTGCATTAGACTGCCCCCCCAAAAAAAAAGATTATGATCATGTGCAATGCATTGTAAGGTATGAACAATTTAAAGACTGACAACCAAGTTTGGAACAAGGTAAACTCAATATAAACATTTGAGTGAGTGTTTGCTATTGGTGAGTTATGGGTCCTTCGCAACTAGTGTTTATTGAATCCAAGGCTTTTGAGATACTAAGGGATGTGAGGTTTGTTCACATAACAGAGAAAGGTTGGAAGGTGGTGAAAGAGATTAGTGTAGGGATAGGCACGGCAAGGTGGTTCTTAAAAGCCTTGGAGGACAGATTGAAGGCTGGGAGGCAGGGGTATTATTCTGCTCATAGAGATGGTGACAGATGATATGTTGCTCAGCGTCACCTTAACTCACGAGCCTGCTTCATGGCGTTGATGGAGTTTTTTTTTTTTTTTTGGGGGGGGGGGGAATCAAAATTTCTTGTTCATTCCATAGGACAAGGAAGGAAGGGGGTGGAGGCTGAAGGTGGCTAGTTGTGCAGGTTCTTCCCTGCCTCCACAACAACCTCCATCTCAATCTTACAGGGAGGTGCTACAGCCCAGAGGTAGTGGTAGGGTTAGCCATTACTCTGACACTTTCGCAGGCTCAAGAGGGGTAGGCCTACAAAGGGGTGCCGTCATTTCTACAGAAGTTCAAACGCGAATGGTAGACAAAGTTGTTGTCAGTCTGTATGAGGAAAGTGTGATTCATGCTTTATAGGAAATGAAGAGCCAAGTTGATTTGCTACAAGCTAATATAGCTTGGATGACACAGTGCACAGAGGGGTCTAAAGGGCTGGGAGTGGGCTTGGGCATGGATGCGGGCTGTGGCCCAAGTGGGCCTCAAGATCAACCTCAGACTAGTGGGCAATCGAAGATGGGTTAGGCTCAGACTAATGGGCCTCAAGCTGGGAGTGTGGGCCAGGGAGGTGAGGCTGATCTGAAGGGGAAGAAGGTTGTAACTGGGTTGGGCCTGAGCAGAAGCCCACGCCGAGTTTGGCAGGAGAAGGGCCCAAAATCCAAGATTTCGGGTATGCTAGAGATGCCCAAACCATCCTCATCAGGCCCGAGTCCTGCGCCGTGTCCAGCACAGACAAGGGCGATGGCCTGCGACGTCTCAAGTGGTGGTCCGACGGTGGCCCCACAATCGCCGGAAGTGGTGGTGAGAGAAGTTGAAGACGGTGCTGTACACGTACCTGTTGTTGATGGTTCTGGAGTTGCTCTGGGAGGGTCATCTCTTCGTGGGGTGCCTCAGTCTTTTAAGGCAAGCCTTGGGTCACCGTCATCTTTGGCCTAGATTCAAATAAAGCCGTTGGGGGAAGAAATGGCTCTCGGTTCTGAGGGAACTACAGAAGAGTTCGCTCACAGAGATGAGGGAGAAGGTACGTTGACATTATTTGACCCCCACAAATATTCAACAAAGGGGGAGGAGGCTGTAGGAGAGGATCCTACCCCATTAGGCATGGTTCCTCCTAGTATTTCCTCAGACTGGATATTGAAAAAAGTAGAGGAACTTCAGAGCTGTATGGGGATCTCGTGTGTGGGCTATGAAGAGCAGTTTAAGGCTTTGATTATAGCCATTGAGGCAGGACAACATGGTGCAGGGTCAAGAAGAGATAGGGAGCTGAAGAAGTTGATGTGGTCTATTAATTATGATGGAAAGGAGGGGAGTGCGAGTCGTGGAAGAAACAAGGGAAGGGTTAGTACAGTTGATAAATGAAGCTCAAAATATTGAGTTGGAATATTAGGGGGCTGAATGAGATTAATAAACGCCTTCGAATAAGAGCTTTATTAAGGCAATGGAAGGTAGACATAATTTGTTTGCAGGAAACAAAGTTGAAGCTTATCAATCGAAGTATTATTCGGAGCATATGGAGCTGCCCATACGCAGGTTGGACGGACTTACCCTCAAATGGGGTCTCGGGTAGTATTTTGGTTATGTGGGATAAGAGGGTGGTGGAGAGCATGGATGAGTTTATGATGGAGTTCTCGGTGGGGTGTTTCTTTAAAAATTCTAACAATGGTTTACTTTGGGCCTTTGCTGGGGTATATGGTCCTAATTTGGATAGTGAAAGGTGGATGCTTTGGGATGAGCATGCTGGGCTATGTTCTTGGTGGGAGGCTCCATGGTGTATTGGAGGAGATTTTAACGTGACAAGATTTTCCAGTAAAAGATCAGGGGAGGGACGTCAAAATCAAGCTATGGTGGATTTCTCAGATTTCATTTTTGAGTCAGGTCTTATGGACATACCCCTAATGGGAGGTGAGTATACTTGGTCTAATCATTATTCTTCGACAAGATTGGACAAGTTTCTCATTTCCCCTTCATAGGACCTACAATATCCAAATGTAAGCCAGAAAAGACACTCGAGGATATGTTCTAATCATTTTCCTATAATGCTCGATGGTGGTGGTATTCCAGGGGGTAGAAGGCCATTTAAGTTTGAGAATATGTGGTTAAAAAATGAGGGTTTTGTGGACTTGGTTAGACAATGGTGGAGTTCTTACTTATTTGAGGGCAATTCGAGCAATGTGTTGGCCAGGAAATTGAAAGCTTTGAAGATGGATTTGAAGACATGGAATGAATAGGTGTTTGGTGATGTAACCTTACAGAAGAAGAGCTTGATCCAAGAGTTACAAAGCTTGGAGGGTGTAGGAGTTGAGAACAACCGTAAAGAGCAAGTAGTTTCTGAACTTGAAAGATTGACTCTAATGGAGGAGATTTTGTGGAGGCAGAAGTCAAGGCTCTATGGCTTCGGGAGAGGGATAAATGTACTAAGTTTTTTCACCAAGTGGCTAATGCACATAGAAGGTTTAATTCCATTGAGTCCTTGAATATTGAGGGAGTTGCATCCTCTAATCAGGTCGTGATGAAGGATTTTGTGGCTAGCCATTTTGAAAATTTGTTGTCAGAACCTCCTACATGGAGGCCTACAGTGGACGGTCTAGACTGTGAGGGCATTGATCAAAATAGCATGGTGTGGTTGGAGACCATTTGAAGAGGAAGAGGTAATACTAGTAATCAGGAAAATGAATAAAGATAAAGCTCCAGGCCGGATGGTTTCACTTTGACTTTTTTTCAGATTTATTGGGAGGTGGTGAGAGAGGATGTTATGCTGGTTATTCAGGAATTTTTCACTCATGGCAAATTTGAAAAAAAAACTTAAATGCTACCTTTATTGCTCTCGGCCCAAAAAAAATCTGGTGCAACAGAGGTACAAGACTTTAGACCGATTAGTCTCGTGGGCAGTGTGTATAAGATATTATCAAAGGTCCTTGCTAATAGGATGAGCACAGTCATGGAAAAGATTATCTCTAAATCCCAAAATGCCTTTGTGAGGGGGAGACAAATTTTAGACTCGGTTCTTATCGCCAATGAATGCTTCAATAACAGAGTCAGGTCGGGAGTCCACCTGATATGGACTCCATATCTGGTTCTATGCAAGCTAGATATGGCGAAGGCATACGATCACGTTAATTGAGATTTCTTGATATATATGTTGAGTAGATGTGGTTTTGGGGAAAGATGGAGGATGTGGATAAGACATTGTGTGTCCACAGCTCGTTTCTCGGTCTTGGTAAATGGTGATCCTGTGGGCTTCTTTAATAGTTCGCAGGGACTACGACAAGGTGATCCATTATCACCTCTCTTATTTGTCTTAGTAATAGAGGTACTAACTAGGATGGTGTCGGCAGTAGTAGGGGGAGGATTTTCTTCAAGATTTTCAGTGGGAGCTTCATACGGCCCTACCATTATTTCTCACATTTTGTTTGCAGATGATACCTTGCTGTTTTGTGAGGCCAATGCAGAACATATCCAATCTTTGAAGGCCATCCTACTCTGTTTTGAAGTTGTATCTAGGCTGAAAATTAATCTTGTCAAGACGAAGATGGTAGCAGTTGGAGATGTAAACCATATCAGGGGGTTGGCTAGCATCTTGGTTGCATGGTTTCTTCATTGCCGTTGGAGTACCTTGGGCTTCCGTTGGGGGTACTTTCAAAGCTAAGTCTATTTGGGAGGGGGTGCTGGAAAAATCTGAGCGTAGGTTGGCCGGATGGAAAAAGTTGTATTTATCAAAAGGGGGGCAGATTACACTAATTAAGAGTATTTTATCCAATCTTCCTACGTACTACTTATCATTATTTCCTCTTCCCGCTAGCATTGCAACTAGAATAGAGAAGCTTCAACGTGATTTTTTATGGAGTGGAATAGGAGATGAGTTTAGTTTCACTTAGTGGGATGGGACAAGGTTTGCTCTCCTTTGAGGGATGGTGGGTTGGGGGTTCGAAATGTGAGGGCTTTCAACAAGGCATTACTAGGTAAATGGTTGTGGTGCTATAACTTTGAGAGGGAAGCTTTATGGAAAGGGGTGATTGACACGAAGTATGGGAGTAAACGATGGGGGTTGGTGTTCTAAAGAGGGCCGGGGGACATATGGAATGGGACTATGGAAGTACATAAGGAAAGGTTGGTGCTCTTTTGCTAGTAATACTCGGTTGTGCTTGGGGGATGGTAATAGAATTAGCTTTTGGAAGGATACGTGGGTGGGAGACACAGCTTTGAAGGATGCTTATCCAACAATTTTTAGCATTGCACGGGATAAGGAAGCCATGGTGGCCGATCTGCGGGTACTTCATCAAGGTTCCCAAGAGTGGAACATTAATCTTACTCGGGAGGCTCATGATTGGGAAGTGAATATCCTGGTGGACTTTTTCAACTTGCTGTATAATACTGCTCTTGTGGCCACAACTGAAGATGCGATGGTATGGAGACTCTCTAGGAGAGGTAAATTCACAATACGTTCTTTTTATGACTCTATTACCATGCAACAAAGGCACAATTTCCCTTGGAAGAACATATGGAGGAGTAAAGCACCCACCAAGGCCGCATTCTTTGTCTAGACAGTAGCTTTAGGGAAGATTTTGACCGTTGATAACCTTAGAAAACGTGGTTTAATCATCGCGGATTGGTGCTGTTTATGTAGAAATAGTGGTGAGACGGCGGACTATCTACTTTTACATTGTGAGTTTGCTAGAGATATATGGAATTATTTTTTCAGCAAACTGGGAGTAGCATGGGTAATGCCCGGCAGGGTGGTTGAACTACTAGCATGTTGGAGAGCGATCACTAGGACACCATAAATTGCAGGCGTATGGAAGATGGCCCCTATTTGTATTTTTTGGTATATTTGGAGCGAAGGAAATGAGCAACTTTTTGAGGATCATGAACGTTCCTTGGAAGAGTTTCATAGTTTTTTCTGGAAGACTTTGTTTTTGTGGGCCATAGCTTTAGATTTCAATGGTTTCAGCTTCCATGATTTCCTTGTAACTGTATCTAGTTCCTAAATAGGTGTATGCTTCTGTTGCTCCTAGTGTACTTGGGCTATGTCTATCTTTCTATCAAGTATCAATGAATTAACTTATTACCTATAAAAAAAAAAAAAAAGTGAAGGAAAAAAAATGAATTTGGGCATTGTGTACAATTAGCTGGTGAGCACAGACATGTCTATGATAACAGGTGTCGGTTTTCCAGATAAACATGTTGCTAATGTGGATCAATATGGTACCTTTTCTCCCAGTAGTTCTTACCAAGCGAGCTTCATAATTCATTGTCCAGAACACATTATAAAAATTGTACCACTAAACCTCAGATAATCACAGTTACTCATATCTAAAACTCTAACTTGGAATTCCTTTGTACAGGAGTATAAAAACAAGGGCAATATCACTACAAAGATACGTACAAGGAAAAGAGCAACGTGCCGATGACCTTTATCAGATGCAAGCTGAAAAGGAGTAAATCCAGCATTATCTTTCACCATTAGTTCCTGTTTCGTGCCGGCATGTACAAGCACAGTGCATGCCTCCACATTTCCTCTTATTGCAGCCCAGTGCAAAGGGGTACAACCTTTAATATGATATTTAACATTAACACAATTTCCAAAGCCACCTTTTACAAATGGTCCAAGCCACTGAAATGTAGATCAACACGAATTTTGACAGAAATTTGGTGTAGTACTTGGAATATCTTATCCGTGCATTTATATTCTAGGTTGGCTAAGTACTCAATCAATTGCAAGATTTTTCCTTACCTCGAGCATAAAATTTTCATTATTTATTTGCATCTATGTGAATCATGGAGTTACAATAAAATAAAATTGAAAAATCAAGTACAATCAGGCGTAACTAGATTTTGGTTACTGTTCTCCACGTTGTTTTAATATTCATATTTCTGATTGTGTTTGAATGAAATTATTTTATTTCATGGCCTAGATTTTTTAGAACTCTAGAGATCGATGGAGGAATTGAAAGTTTTATTTCTTAGAACTCTTTGTACTTGGGCAATTGCAGTAGACTTTAATGGCCTCGATTTTCATGATTTCCTTATCTCTATAGCCCCTACTTAGCTAGGGCAAACTATACATGTATCAGGCTTTGCCTATTCTTTGATTAATAGAATTTATTTACTTATAAAAAAAAAATTTATTTTACTCATAAAAAAGGGGGGAAAACCTCTTTTTTTTTTTTTTTCAAAATACAGTTCTACAATAATGTCAGGGAAATTACTTATAAAAAAATGTCAGGGAAATTGCATAGCCATTAGTGTTTCTACCGCAAAGCAATTACACATGCCAACTTACCCAAAAATTCTAAACTAAAACAAAACAAAGTTAACTAATATAATAGTCATTAGACATATGGAGAGACCCCCTGAAACGATCTCACAGTCGGGTAAGGTGAGCTCTAAAATACTCAATTACGTTGGTCTGCACTGTTATCTCATTTTCTTTTTCTTTTTTTTTTTTTGGGGGGGGGGGGGGGGGAGGGTTATATCTATCCTCACTCATCCCGAAATAGGGCAAAGTCACCTCCACATTTCTAAACTACGATTAGAAACTCAATCAAACTTCCATAAGAGAGTATTTTCTTTTATACCAAATAAATTTATTCATAGTCAAACAGATATTTATTTTGTTTTATATTTTCTTTTATACTATAAATATAAAGCAAATCAATTTAAAGATTTGCAAGTATATATCTTCTTTAATGAAAACGTATTTAGAGATTTATCATAAATTAATAATTGCCACTGTCATAATTGCCACTGTTGGTATTTGTCAGCTCTGAAAGAATTGGAATAGTATTATCAGGGAATTCTACCACATCCTGCTATATAACTTCCAGAATCACACTATAACTGGATTTGAACTGGAATGTCAAATTAATAATTGAGAAATCATAAAATTATAAAACCAGTTCCAGAAGATCAATCTCTGAGTTACTTACCGTCTTTATCCTGTCTGCCTTGCCATGCATCTCTAAATAGAAGTAGTCTAATTGTATCTGCAAATCCTTTATATGCAGCCCTGGTTTTGAAAACATGAGAAGCAGACATTTTCACCAAATCAGCTTAGAAAAATCTCTACATTTCCAAGTTATACAATACCAAATCTAATGACCTCATAATTTAAACGATTAAGAACAGTTGACCAAAACTTGATCTAACAGTCAGATGCGAAGTTTCCTTGAGAAGTTTTTTATAGTTTCTTTTTTTTTTTTTTTCAGTTTCCTTAAGAATTAAAATACAATCAAATTTTTTCCTACTGTTAAGAAACAAAATCAAAATTTAAACATGTAAATCAGCAGCCCAGTACCAGTTTGTACAAAACTATTACGTATATCATGATATATCACACCTCCATTTATTTGCACTAAATTTCTTCCAGACATGAAATACTTGCATTTAAATTATCATACAGGAGATTCGCCATAACAAAGATGAATAATATAGAATATTCAATGATGGTCCAAATTGTACTTTTACTTAGCTCCATGACTGTGACTTAAAACAAATTTTATGATCTAGAAACCACTAAATTGAAGGCTTAGCTCACTTGCTCAAGTGCTTGCAGAAATCGAGTTGAGTGCATAAACCCTTTTGGGGAATACTGCACAGGTTCGTTTATTGAATTTACCTCAGAAGGAAAACTAAAAATATATATATAGAAAGAATTCGCAAGATCAAATACCCTGTGCCGTCCCCCCAATAGAAAACAGTGTCAAAGACAAACTGCAAAGCTCAAGTCATAATGAAAATATTACAATTCATTGCTTATAGACATACCAGTGAAGAGGGCTCCTCCCCTCATTGTCAGGTACATCAAAATCAGCTTGATACTTTGCAACAACGTGATTCAAGAAAGCTGTTTGTCCATATTGAGCAGCAATATGAACTGCCTGCGGTAAACATGCAAGTATATTAATAACACTTTCGAAGATATATCCCAATTACATGCAAGCAATACATTGGCTAATAACATTAAGCACTCACTTTTACAAAACACCAAGTTAATTGGAATTAAACGTCCTTCACCCATACTCAGCAGGTTAAGGAAGTTCCTTACATAACCTTTTTTTTTAATAGGTAAACAAAACTTTATTGATCAAAGAATAAGGCATATCCAAATACAAATAAAAGGACACTGAGTGCCCTAATTAAGAAGGCGCCAAAGAAATAAGAAAATCATGTAGGTTCATGCCATTGAAATCAACAACAATGGCCGAGGTACATAGAGTACTGTAAAATAAAGCTTTAAGTTCCTCTAGTGATCTCTCTCTGTCTTCAAACGTCCTCGCATTACGCTCCTGCCACAAGCACCAGGTACATAGAGTACTGTAAAACAAAGCTTTAAGTTCCTCTAGTGATCTCTCTCTGTCTTCAAACGTCCTCACATTACACTCCTACCACAAGCACCACATGATGCATATAGGAATCATCTTCCAAACCACTTTCACCTGTTGCAAACCTCCTATAGTTGTCTAGCTGGCCGACACTGCCACTACAGTCTCTGGCATAACCCAAGCCAACTCTACTTGACCGATCACCTTAGTCCACAAAGCCCTTGCTGTATCACAATGTAATAGCAGATGGTCCACCGACTCTCCCCCTCCCCTACACATGCAGCACCAATCCGCTATGAGGACCCTCATTTTCCTCAAATTATCAATTGTGAGGATCTTATCCAATGATGTTGTCCACACAAAAAATGCAGTTTTGGAAGGTGCCTTATGTCTCCAAAGTCTTTTCCAAGGAAAATGAGAGTTTGGCTCTTGGGTGAGAACCTTATAAATAGAGCAAACCGAAAAAGCACCTTTCCCAGCGGGTGACCACCACAAGCCATCTTCTTGTTGATTGCTCGGTATAATGGAGTACAAGAGGCAGTAAAAATCAGCAAAGTTGTTCATCTCCCAATCTTGAGATACTCTACTAAAACTGATGTCCCAATGTATCTGTCCACCCGATAACCCCATGACATCCGCCACTGCAACATCTTTATCATTAGCAATTTGGAATAGTGAAGGAAAGGCAACTTGTAGGGAGATCTCCCCACACTAAAGATCTTTCCAGAATTTAATCCTGGAGGCCCCCCCCAACTGAAGTCGAGTGTGTCGAGTAAACCCCCCCCTCCCCCTCTATCCTCTCATGATATGTTTCCATAACCCCACTCCATATGCTCCTCTAACTTCATTAGTAGTCCATCCCCCCCAGCTTCCTCCATATTTATGCTCAATCACCACCTTCCACAAGGCTTTCGGTTCCTTGTTATATCTCCACAACCATTTTTTAAATAACGTCCGATTAAAGATCCTCACATTTCTAATACCCAAACCACCATTGGAGATAGGACGACAGACCGTTTCCCACTTCACTAGATGGAATTTGAACTCCTACCCCATGCCACCCCACAAGAAGTCTCGTTGGAGTTTTTCAATTAGGTTTACCACACTTGCAGGTATAGGGAAAAGTGATAAGAAATAAGTTGGCAGGTTAGAGAGTGTACTCTTGATCAAAGTGATCATGCCGCCTTTTGATAAGTACATTCTCTTCCATCCCGCTAATCTCTTCTCTATCTTCTCAATCACCATCTCCCATAAAGAGGATGCCCTCGTAGCCATCCCCAATGGAAGTCCCAAGTACGTCAAAGGAAATGAAATGATCTCACACCCCAATTTGCCAGCCAGTTGTCGGATATTAGGAACATCTCCAATTGGAACCATCTCTAATTTATTTAAATTCGCTTTCAAACCGGAGTCCTTATATAACCTATCACCAATATACCTATGCATTTATTAACTTTGTAGATAACTTCATACATATGCTCACAATTTGAGGAAGTGGGGTCTCATTGTTATGAAGTGGTGTTATTTGTGCAAGAAGAATTGAGAATCAATGGATCACTTATTACTGCATTGTGAGGTGTCAAGAATGTTGTGAGATGAGATCTTTAGAAGAATTAGTGTGGCTTGGGTTATGCCTTTGAGGGTGGTGGATTTAATAGCTTGTTGGAAGGAGATTCAAGGCTGTCCCCAAGTGGTTGAAGTTTGGAGGAAGATTCCTTTATGCATTATGTGGTGTATTTGGATGGAAAGGAATACTCGTTGCTTTGAAGATAGGGGGTGTAAAATGGAGGAACTTCAGAACTTTTTTGTACACACTTTACTACTCTGGTTTGCAGCCATTGTGCTTAACGAAACTAGTGTTCATGATTTTCTGTCCTTAATTTCTGGTTCCTAGAATGTATTTAGGTGTTCTTTTGTATACTTCTTGTGTGTACAGGCTTCGCCTACTTCTTTCGTATCAATAAAAATTTCATCTTACTTATCGAAAAAAAAACATATGCTCAACAACAGTTGAGGCTTCTTACTCACGGAGCTGAGGGTTGTAAATAATGGTGAAAGCTGGTACCTATTTGGCAGATTGCACCAAAGTATTGGGAATAAAGCTCAAGTTAAAAAGCATTTTTCCAAACTATTAAAGATCAGCCATGAGGATCCTGTTTAGCCCTTGCAAAATTCTCAACTTCCTGAAGAACTGGGAAAAGATTTAACCTGAAATTGTGTGTTAAAGCTTCAACTGGTTGTAATAGGCCACTAACACAACACAGAAAATTTCAGCTGAATCAGAGTCGCGAGTGAGAAACTTCATATAGATTTTCCAACTACATTAGGCTTTCTATTTTCATCTTCATGCAGCCAGAGAAAAATCTTGAGCACAATATACCTTTATAAATCAGGTTTCAAGATCCTCAATATTCACTATGCTCCAGAAGACGTGGGCAGAAGAGTGGTTGAAGGAAGGCCTATAAGCGATATGTGAGAACAATAAGTTGTTTTGAGTTCATTGGATTTATAGTTTTGGAGCATAGTAAAAATCACAATTCATCATTATCTTAGAAGCAATATTCATACATTGTCCTCCTAACAGTTTTGTTTATTTATTTAGTTGCATGTACAATGTGAAGCTTAACCCAAACGTCGCATGTGCAATAAGGTGCATGCCCATATCATCATGGATGCCTGTGTCAAGGTTTTTTTTTTTTGTAATTATGTCCACCTGTGTCCATTAAAAGATGGTGGTCCATAACAGCAGGACAACCAGAATCACAATCCCATCACAACTCTATTATAAAAACGTGAGATGCATGTATCCTAATTATTTTCACTGGCATAATATTTCCAATACTTATTTACACACAAAATGACCAACCCCAAATTCCAAAGAAGAAATTAAAAAAAAAAAAAAAATGAGACAATTACCCGATACCCATTTACATCAGCTGCTTCAACCCGAGCTCCATTCTGCAAGAGCACATCTGCGACAGCAATGGCTCCCCGAACTGCTGACCAATGCAGAGCGGTCTGTTGCACATTGTCAGTTGCATTGACATCTCCACCATGCTTCACCAACAAAAATAACAACGGAATATCCAACTATATCAAACCCCACCCACTCCATAATCCAGCAATCCAAATAATAAATGCATAAAATATGTTCAATCAACCACAAAGGATTATTCTAAATTAATTATCTTTTTTCCTTCCTTTTCTAGTGAAACCCAAATTCAAACCAACCTCAACAAAACCATTACATAATCCATCTCCTTTTTTTTTTTTTATAAGTAACTACATAATCCATATCTTAACACATATATTCATAAATATTCATAAAGGTCGGGTTGTTTTTTTCAGTTATAACACGAATTCAGCTAATTGGAACAAGACCGCCAAAGAATTCCTCCATTCAGAAGATTTTCATGTCATACACACATACACAAATGCCGGAGTGTTGAGAATACCACGATGATGTACTGCACGATGTCAGGGAAGTTGTTGAGAGCGGCCCACTGGAGAGCGTAATACCCATTCGAGTCGGGTTGAGAGAGAGGGGCGCCGTCTTCCTCGAACTTCCTCAATTTCTCAAAATCCCCATATGCGCAGGCGGAGAAAACGTCGATCACAGCCACACCGCTCGGGTTTTGCAGGGCTTTGGAGTCCGATGACACAACCTCAATCTCGGACGAAGACATTTATTTTGAGGTACCCCACATGCAAAGAAACCGGGAGAAGAATCAGGGTTAACGAGAACTGGGGAGGTCTAGGGTTTATAGCTGATCGTTTTGTGCGAATCAGCTATAAAGGCGTAGTCTTCCTGCTCAAGTTCGAACTTACAGAAGCTTCTTTGCCACTGCAAAAGGCGTGCTTGTGAAATTCAGACAGACTGAGGTATCCCGGATCTTAGGGATGTCGAAGAACAATCTTTATCAATTATTTTTATTTTTATATGCTGTAAAAAATAATTGTAGTATTTTTTATTTGCACAAAAAAAAAAATCAGTTAAGTTTATTTTTCCAATACGAGATTATAACTGTAGACAGTAGTCACAAAAGTGTCCAGGTTCAACGGGGGCCTCAAACACCGCCTGTACCGTCTTCGGCCAACCCAATCGGATGGTGCCACGTCACCATTAAAAAAACGTAAAACCCGAAGTTTTGTCAGCACTCGCTCGCTGACCATCTCGCTCTCACTCTCCAGTCTCACAGTCAGATTCTCAGTCAAGCCAAGCATGGCGGCCACGAGAGCCGTTGCCGTAGCGAGCAACGCCAACGCCTCTTGCTTGCTCTTCAAGAAGCCGTTCCTCTTGAAACATGCGCCTTACAGCAACAGCCTTTGTTTCAAGAACCTGAGGGTAGCGTCGGTTAAGAGGTTGCTTACTTGTAGTGCTATTTACAACCCCGAGGTTCAGATCAAAGAGGAGGGTCCGCCCGAAACCCTAGACTACAGGCTCTTCTTCTCTGACAGTTCTGGCAAGAAGGTACTTTCTCTCAATTCTCTTGAGTCTCGTTTGGTTCCCGATAAAACCGGAATATAAAAAGAAGTTCGAGTTTTGAATCTATGGGAAACCGATTGTGATATATCCATCCAAGTTTGAATATTCATCTCTTGAACCGTCATTTGGCGCATTGTTTGGTAGACAGGAAATGTGGGAAATGGGTGATTAACTATAGTTTTGAACAAACTAGCTCTTATGCTTGCCTAATTCTACCGTTCTAATATTTGCGTTGGTTGTCGAGAAAATGCACGAGGAAAAGGGAGAAGTTATGTCTTTTGGTATCAGATTTTTCCAGTTCCTTGATTTCCTAGCAAGTTAAGTATAGTATGACTTTATCTAGCTAGTTGTTAAGAGAAAGATTTTTCTGGTTCCAATTGCCCCATATGTGTTTGACATGGAATAGAGTTTTACGATCTTTGTAAGCGCTTCTGGTTACCTTGAAGACGTAGGAAATGAAAAATATAATCGAGTTCTGAATGAGGTGAATAGTTAGTTTTAGAAATGCAAAAGAACACAAAACATAACATCAATATTCAAGTTGTTTCCTTTCCCCTTTTTCCTTCAGTTTCTCTTTAGAATCTCAATGAAAGGTGGTGGTTGCCAAAAGTAGGAAGAGAAAACAAGTTAAGTACTTCTTGTCTGGAGAAGCAACAATTTTTGCACAACTAATATAGTTGTTGGGCCAAGTTGAGGTCTCTCTTCTTGTCTCCCATTAATTCAGTATTCTGATATGGATTTTAGCCTTTTTTTTATTCTGTCTACTGTTTGGAAAATATGGAGTAAGGAAATAAATGATAAGTTGTTATAAGATAAAAGAGAAACAACTTTTCTTCTTGTCTTTACCTGCTAATATTTAAAGAAGTTATTTCTTTCTGTAACAGATTTCCCCTTGGCATGATATTCCACTGCACTTGGGAAACGGTGTTTTCAACTTTATTGTTGAAATCCCCAAAGAATCAAGTGCAAAGATGGAGGTTGCCACTGATGAGCCATACACTCCCATAAAGCAGGATACAAAAAAGGGAAAGCTTCGATACTATCCGTAAGATTCGATATTTTAGTTTTTCTTCTGAGATATGTTGCTAATCCTAATTTATGTGCTTGTATTTGTGGTCATATATATTTTCATTCAAGCATATCTAAGCTCAACTGCTGGTTGAGTGTGCAAAGCCCTAGTTGTGAATGTGGAAAGCAGCTAGTGTCAGTGCTCACTAGTTGCTGTCTTCCAAAGAGAATTTTTTGTTTGGGAAAAAGTTGATGATAATGATAAACCTGACTTTATTTCTATCTTTGTACTTTTGAGTTTAACTCCCTAGAGATTATACATTAGCTAGTTGTGATTATAAACTCGCTGTCTTCACCCAGACTCAGGTTTATTATCACTTTATGCCGATCCTTTTTTTTTATAAGTAATAAGAAACTTTATTACATTAAAACTATTGAGCTTAACTCCCTAGAGATCTAAATTCTGAATCATCTTGCTATATGATTGTTAGATACAATATAAATTGGAATTACGGATTGCTTCCACAAACATGGGAAGACCCATCCTTTGCCAACTCTGAAGTTGAGGGGGCATTGGGGGATAATGATCCAGGTATATGACCACACAATTATTTTGGGTTTGACTATTCTTGTGTATTTTTCATCTTTGGTCCCACACAGCAGTCAAGGCTAATGTCCTTTCTGTTTTCTTTTAACCTGTAGTTGATGTCGTTGAGATTGGTGAAAGTCAGAGAAAGATTGGCCAAATTCTTAAAGTCAAGCCCTTGGCGGCTTTGGCCATGATTGATGAAGGTGAGCTTGACTGGAAGATAATTGCAATTTCGTTGGATGATCCAAGAGCTTCTCTTGTGAATGACATCGATGATGTTGAGAAGCATTTCATGGTATGCCCATTTTCTCAGTGTTGATACATTTTCCCAAATCAGCCCCTCCCCCTCTCATTGTGCCCAGTGTTGTAATATCATCAATTTTGCTCTAAGTGGCCATGTCAGGTTTTTTATAGAAGAGACTCACTATTAGGGGTGTGCAAAATTCCGAAAATTTCGACTCCGTCCGACTTCCGCTCCGACTCCGACTCCGACTTCGTCGGAATTCGGAGTCGGAATTCAGAGTAGCTCCGAATATCTATTCGGAGTCGGAGCTCCAAGAAGCTCCGATTCCGACTCCGAAATTTTTTTTACTGATCACTTGTGCTCGAGCGAGGTGTCGAGCATACATTGTATTGAACATTAGCTCGAGCGACATGTTGAGCGGAAGTCGAGCGAAAAGAGGTTCGCTCAAGCGACATGTCGAGCGAACCTCTCTGAAAGAGTTCTGCTCGAGCGACATGTCGAGCGGAAGTCGAGCGAACCTCTTCCAGAGAGGTTCGCTCGAGCGACATGTCGAGTGGAAGTCGAGCGAACCTCTCTGGAAGAGTTCTGCTCGAGCGCCACGTCGAGCGCACGTCGAGCTCCGATCTTATGTCGGAGCTCCGACCTCCGATCGGAGTCAGACTCCGACTCCAGTTCAGAGTCGGAGTCGGAGCTCCAATTTGGCTCCGACTCTTGTCGGAGTCGGAGGTCGGAAACGAGCACTCCGACTCCGTCGAAGTCGGAGCCCAGCCCTACTCACTATGGTAATAAATTGTGTAACTTTTTATGAAACAATATCATGTCTGTAACTAGATCAGGTAGCAACCAGAAAGTTTCGGAATAAGTCATGGCCTTAAAGGTATTTTTAACTTAAAATTTTAATAGTATGGGATCATTGTGTAAAATTGGGATTAATTGTTCATTATATGGAAGCAGAATGAATTGTGGCTGGCATAAATCTCATGGTGATACATCATTATTCACCAAGAAGATAAAGGGATATCCAGGTTGTAAAATTGGACGAGTGTGGAAGAGAATTAGGTTTCTTAAAATGCAGATGCGACAATTAACTGGTAGGCTGGTCTATATATGGATGGCAGAGTTGTTTGACATTGCATCAAAGTGGTTCTTGTAATTCAAATTGAGACCTGCAAGTTTATTATAAAGCTTACATACAGGTAACATTATTTAAGAAAGATATAGACATATACGAAGGAGAATGGTGGTAAACCATTTCATGTTGTGGAACCAAGAAGGTTGAAACAGGGCTTTGTTGGGTTGAGTATTTCAGCTAATTTGTCTGTGGTTTATACATCTCATAAGCATAATAGTGAAGTTACTATCAACATGGTTAATCCTTTCCCCTCCCTCAGCACGTTGTTCAGGGACACATCTATCTTTGAACAAATTTCTAATGATATAAAAAAAAAATCGAGGTTTTATGTGGTAGAATGAAACTGCTTCAAGCATTCATTCATAGTATAGCCGAAGGGTAAAAGGCAGAAAACTAGTGCATTGTCTCTTACATATAAAAAAAAAATGGTGCATTGTCTCCTTTATACAATTCCTGTGAAATTAAGGAAAACTTATGAGGTCTAATCTGATGGTTATTTCAGGGAACTCTCACTGCAATTAGGGATTGGTTCAGAGACTACAAGATTCCTGATGGAAAACCTGCTACCAAGTTTGGTCTTGGAAACAAGGCAGCTAACAAGGTATTATTTCTTTCTAGTTCTCTGGTTTTCTATGCTTATCATCTGGGAGTGGTGAATGCGATCCCCCACTTTGTCTGAGATAGAGACAGTTCTGCCCTTTATAATAATTCTAAGAGGCTTCAGTTTATAATATTGACCAATTATTTTTTAGTAGAAGCTTAGACGAGATTTGGGCTTTCCTTCAGTCATTAGACTCATTACATTGCTTCCCATACCTAAGAGTAACTGATAATAGGGACTGTCAATTGAACTAGCTGTTAGTTATCCTGTTGCCCGAGATTTGGTATGATTCTTGAATATGGTGCTGCAGATTTTGGTCAAGTCTTCATATGAGCTTTACTGCCTTTCTATACCTTATCTTTGAAAAAAACGCCACAGGATCAAACCATTTCAAGATTCATAAAAAGAGTACAGTCAGTACATTGCATTATAATAATATACATTCAGTGCATAGCATCATCGTCCTTGTTATTATAATAAAGGGAAATACTTTAGACACAAAGAAATTACACAACAATAAATCTACAAATTAATGTGACTTGATGTGGTATGTCAGATTATAAAGTTACTTTTATTGTAAAGTAGATCTAAAAGATCCCATGAAACCACATCAGTTTGTGGATTTATTTTGTATAATCTCTTTGTGTATGTAGCAATTTTCTATTATAAATGTTACCATGGCATGTTCTCCCATCATATAATAGTGCTTTTTTTGTGTCAATTTTTCTGCCTGATAAACAGGATTATGCTCTTAAAGTCATCGCTGAAACTAACGAGTCCTGGGCTAAACTTGTCAAGAGATCGGTTCCTGCTGGAGAGCTTTCACTTGTGTAAATACATTGGCAGACTGCAAGTGGGTGTGCTACAGTGGCGGGGTGTTCACCTGGAGGCAGATCCTGGTACCCTGCTATACCCGGATCCGCCCCACCCCCCGGATGAACACCCTTAAAATTTGCTTTTCAGTTTCTGTAAGTACACATTCCTACTTGATGGGAAATTGAGAAGAAGCAAGTAATATAAGAAGCCAATACTGGATCCCTCTCACTAAAGGTGCAGTGGAAATTTTAGCCTCACATATGTAATGCATGGTTATTGCGATGCCCACGTGTTCTTTCTGGAAGGGAATTCTTTGCGTATGTTCAAGCCAATGCTCTTTGTTTGCAAGTATTTAGAAGAGTCAACCTGCAATTCGGGATTTTTTAGAATAAAAAAACCTTTACGTACAAAATAGTACTGAGAATTTCAGAATATCTTAATATTATTTATTATTTTATTATTATTATTTATTTACTTTTAACTATTATTCAATATTCTATCATTATATTTTTATTATTATTCATAAAATACATGATCTCGCTATCCAAATGCAACCCAACCGCTATGTTAGCAGCTAGTAAAGAACAAAGAAACTAAGTTTGTTATACAGACAATCATTGAGTACACAAAACGCCTGCAGGAAGCAGAACAAGCCAGACCTGGAAGTGGTAGGCCAGGTACACAAACGCTCTCTACCAGCAGCTGAGTTGAAGAAGAGCTTCTTCAAAGTCATTCTCCGACGCAGAAGAAGGGTCAACAGTTACAACACCATGTTCTTGTTTGTCATCCGGTCTTGCTTTGCAGATGACATTTTCTAAAGAAAACCGTTTCAGTGCCGAGATCAGGTTGAGCCGAAAAGATGTTGCAGGTGGTAGTGGTACTGGCCGAGAAGGAAGAGATGCAGGGGAATTTGATTTGCCGTGGTGACATAGAATGAGCATTGCTGCTGTTGGCGCCATTGATCAACGGAAATATACATGGATATATACCGTTAAAAATCTAGATATATATATAAAGAAAGTGACAGATTGAATCATAAGGAGAGTCAACGGAGATATCTTAAACCGGCAAAAAAAGAATCTGTGGGTGTTGCTCCGTCGGTTTTAGGTGATAGTTGAATCAATCATCCATTGATATATATATATGACTACTGCACTGGTCTATGTGAGGTGCGTAGCGTTTGATTTATGAGAAATTCCCGATATCAAAGTTGCCTGTGGTTTTGGGCGACGTTGTTTCGGGAAGTACGTTGTTTTCTGCTTACGTATAGAGCATCCTTTTGGAGTACGGGATTCTACTTATAATTCACGGCGCAAGAGAGATGTTATGGAAAAGTTTTACGAAAGTAAACTCAAAAAAACATTCCAATGCTCGTATCCTTTCCGATAATATTCACTTTTTCTATTTTATATATTTATTTTTATAATATATCATATATCATTTTATTTATTTATATTATTTAAATAATTTTTTTTTATTCTTTTTAAATATTTCTTTCAACTATCAATAAATTTATAATATCCTTATATTTTTTGGTATTTGCTATATATTTTTATATACAATGTGATATAATTTCGTCCTATACACACAATAAAATATTAAAAATAGTTACGATCCCACGTCGACTAAGTATGAGATTGGTTAGTGGTTTATAAACCTCTAGATACTCTTCCCTTGCAAGCCATTTTTCAAAAGTACGTTTTACCTAGTGAGTTTCGTAACAAATATAAATCAAATAAAAATTAAAAATAAAATCAAAATCAAAATATAACGAAATGAGATGATATTACAAAAATATTTTCAAGATATTTTGTGGAAGAGAATGAAAGAAATAGAAGTGTTTTAAATGATGAACAATAAAAGTAATTTGTTTAGATGGTGAAAATCAAAGTAAAAGTAAATGAGAGAGTAAAACAAAATATTAATAATAAAAAATTATTCTCTGGATGAACAGTACCTATCACATGTATTGGGTTTACTGTAGCTGAATGTAAAATAGAGGAGTTTTACATGATCTAACGGATCTGATTTTTGGACAAAATTTTACATATATATAGCTTTTAGATGTATTTTAAAAGATCTATCGAGAATGCTCTTATAAACTGACGTGACTTATGTAACTCCAACTTTTTATCCATTTTGTAGATTTAAGAGATTGGCTTAACTTTTAATAAGCATTTGATTCCTTGTGAAATAGGGGTGGCCTTGTAATTGAGTGCTCCTACAAATCAACCATGTCATGTGTCTACTCTCAATTTTAGACATTTGATAACGTGAAGATTGCAAGGAAGGTTGATTCTTTGCTATTCATGCGCAGAAGACATCATCTTGGATACTTGATAGCTCTAGGTATTTAATATTAACTTAAAATTACAATTTACACTTCTTTTTATGAAATGAAATGCCTTTCTTATTCATTCCAAAACTGGGACAAGATTATAGACCATCTTAAACCACCAGGTCGTTATTTACATAAAAGAAAAAAGTATAAGTGCTGACATAAATAAAGGATAATGCAAAATTTTTAAAAAAATTCTAATTTTCAGCTGTAGATCGTGTTGTTTGTGCCATCTTCCCTTCAAGCAAGGGTGTTCTGTTTGTCCTATCAGTTGCAATAACTTGATGCTCGCTTTCTTCATCAAATCTATCCACGCTGCGCATAAATACTCCTGCAGTAGTAATAGAACATATTGGTCTCATGTAATTGTAATAACTTCAAATTTTAGATGGATAACCCCACTATTTACCAATGAACCAAAATGCTATCTACTCTTTTACTCGAGGAACTTCGGTGCCGCACCCGCCATTCATTATCAGTGGATATGAATGCTCCCCTTGTATGGAGAAAAGGAAAATAACTAATAAGAACTTACCAATAAACCAAATTCCGGCTGCTGGAAACAAAATCACTGTTAGAATAAGAGCAGTCTCCCTCCAGTTGTTAATATGATCCTGCATGACAATTCCAAAGCAAGGCCCGTTGTGCATCAGTCCATTGCTTTCTATAATGAAACAAGTTATATTGGGGAGAACATGTAGCAATCAAATATGACAAACCTGGAGAACTCCAACAAGAGGTGAGGAAGGCACGTCTCCGAAGATGTGAATTGCAACAGTAGAAATAGCCATAGATAGAGGTCTCATACTTGGTTTAACAGAATGGAGACATATATAATTTACAGGTCCCTGCAAAAGAATATTTTTTTTAAAAAAAAAAATCTTGTACATAAAGAGATTGTCGGGGGGAAAAAGACATATAGACGAAATTCTTTCTATAAAAAGTACTTCAGTTTGCTTAGGAACCATTAGATCAAGAATGCAGCTACCAATTAACTACAAGCAGATCATATAGTTTATCATTCATTAATATCTTATATATATATAAAAAAAAAAATCATTCATCAGATGCACTTTATTTTACCCTGTAATTAATGCAAGTATATAATAGCTGTGCATGGAACAAATGCAACGAGGCAACCAACATTCAATTTTACGTCGAGGAGGAAAATACCTGAGTGGCAAAGACAAGGAGTTCACCAACTGCAAAAAGAGCTAGGAAAGCATACATGCTCTTGCAACAAAAGGCACTGAAGCAAAATATAGCTCCAATAAATGTTGTCACTGAAAGAAGCTGCAACAATTGGCAAGTAAAGAATTTAGTGGAAAAGGCAAGCTGAAATAATTTTTACATGGTGATTCAAAAGAAATAAGTATCTAACAGCTACTTATTAAAAAAAAAAAGTATCTAACAGCTTCTCATGGTAAATAAATAGAGTAGAACTTTAATAAGGCACCCTGAGTCCTGACAGCACGAAAGTAATCCCAGAACCTTTAATCTAAACTCAAAAGCACCTACCTTAAAAGCATTTGAAATGGTGTTTGTCATAAAATCGAGAACAAAGCCTCCAGCTAATGTGCCCAATATTCCGCAAACAACTGTGACCCCTCCAAATATCAGATCTGCATCGCTCTGCAAAAATAACGAACTTTATATAGTGCAGCAAGATCACCAAGTTGTATCTTGGGGCTACATTGTTGAAATTTAATGAGTACATCTTATTTATGCAAATCTTATGAAATTAAATGAAAGAGGTAACAGCTTACCATATTATATATGTTTTTACCAGCCTTAGGCCCCCAATATGAGTATGCACCAATGACGAAGTTGTATGCTATGTAACCTAAGGGTCATTCAGAGTTTCAGATAGTTAATATAAAGAATGAGGAAAGCAACATGTTAAATTATTGCATTTCAAATATACAAAAATGAAAATCACAACTAGCAAGGATGAAATTCTCTGGAGTAACTTATCGAGCAACACACTTTATTAAATGAAAGTAGCTACTACACATGCAGAAGGTTGCTGTAAAGCAGGTGAGAAAAATACCTAGAACGTTAACGACATACACCTTCTCAAGCAAAAGCACTTTCAAATCTTTCATAAATCTTGCAACTTGATTGGAAATCTTGGTTGCAACTTTCACCCTGCCATAAATAAGATCTCAGAAAACCAATATATGAAATATTTTGGCAGATGTGTATATGCTTTACAGGTTGTATAAAGGCCTATGAATCGCATTCAATAATAAATAACACCATGTGAGCTTAAGGATGAAGCTACTCACGTGGCAGGTTCACATGAACTCTTATCCCAGAACTTTTCCTTTGTGGATGCAGCTCCATCATTACCAACTGCAGCCCCTGTAACCATGCATTGAGAATCAGAGTAATAATTATTAGAGCTAATAAAGAGAACTACTCTATATATAAAACTAATCAACAGAGCAGATTCCTGTTATATTTCACTACATAAGATATATGAATAGCTTTAAGAAACAATCCTTGTCTGCTAGTAAGAATAAGATGTTCATCACCCAGTGGATGAAGTACTTCACAGAAAAGTAAAATAAGCAGATACTGTATAATGCCATCATAATGATAACATGCAGCACCTTCAACTCGCTCCGAGGTCGCTGTCTCTACCTCTGCCAGTGCTTTGCTTGACTCAGTGGGAGCAAATCCTGCATCCCCAAGTTGTTTAGAAACATACCAAAAATGATTGCAGGATTATAAGTGAATACATTAGGAACATGCACCTTTCAATTGAAGAGGCTTCATCACAAATCCTAGAATAGCGAAGGGAAGCATTAAAGCTGCCTCTATCCAGAATGCCAGACGCCAGATGAAATGACTTCCAACCTATATAGGAAAAACAAAAGACGAATACATTGAACTCAATAAGACCAGAGCAGGCAACATAAAGGATATGGAAAGAAGTGAAAAACAGCAATTAGAATGTGAATTGTAGTAGGAGATGAAAATGGTCTCACACACATAATTCTCATGATTTTACAATTAAATATTAATCAGGAGTTCAAACTTGACAGTGGACTTCAATCATAGAGCAATTACTTAAATGGACTTACCAATCCACCATAAACATAGCCAAGTGCATATCCAGTTGGTATGCACATGTAAAATATTGCAAGCCATGCCGTTTTCTGACACAAATACAGGTTATTAGAAAGAGGTCCAAGCAGACAAAACAGGTAAAATAAAAAAAAATTGAGTGTAAGACCATGAAAACTATGACTACAACATTTTTATGATCAGTCTCCTAATGACAAAATTAATTTATCTTAACATAAGAATCTTCCAACAAACCTTCAAGAACAAAAAAATGTTGTTTTTGACCTAGTAAAAAACAACGGTGTTGACTCAAGCACAAAGAAAAGTAAGGGAAGCCATCTTATCCCATCCCAATTCCACCCTCCTAATCAGAATAAACAACTCGGTGTAAAGGCAAGTATTTAAAACGTCCGTGCCTCAATGTCCAAACTGAAAGTGCAGCACAATTTCTGATGGCAGCTGACCAGAAAAACAGGATGCAATCACAGAAGCCAAAAGAAATTGGAAGACGTGCAACTGTTAGCACAATTGCAGATGGTGCTTTAACTTTGATTTGCCACAGAATCATTACATCCAAATATTAAAGGGCCTTAAACTTAGTACAGCACACTGCACAGATCATGCAATGCCAATCATACTCAAAAGGGAAAGGGGAAAAAAAGAACGAACAGAAACCTGAGCAGCTGGGGCATTATCATCAATGAATGGTGCTGCTAGACTTATAAATGAAGCCTCACCAACACCAACCAGCCTATAAAAAAAGAGCCCTCATTACTTCTTATACAAAGACCAAAATGAAAAGTACATTAGATGACTTGATGTTGTGCGTGTGTGTACACATATAATTATAAGTAAGCCACTTACATGCGACAGATTGTAATGGACCAGAAATCAAACGACAAACCGCAACCGATAACAGCTAAAGTCCAAACTGAAAGTCCCACTCCAATAAGCCTAAATGGATTTACGCTGCAAATTTTCAATAAAAATAATTTAGGATTCTTAAGAAATTTAATTAATGATCGGAACCTGGAATGATATATTTTGGCATAGGTAAAAAAATTTAGACCCCAAAAAAGAATAAAATATTTTATCTTTCTCCAATCACTATCAATTAATTAAAAATGCCAAATTAATATGCAATGGAGAAAAAACCTAACGGAGATGCAAAGATGGTTGCAGTGAAAGCCTGGATTCACAAAACAAGTTCAATAACCCTAAACGAATTTATGCCGCAAAATTTGATTAAAACATAAAACCTAGAAAGAGATCCACTAGAAAAAAGTCATTTGGCATGTAATATAAGGTTTAAATCCAATACAAAACTAAAGTTAAAAAGAAAAAGGCCAAAACAAAAAAGGAATCGAACTTCTTCCCTTTCTTTGTAATTGATCAATGAGGCACAGTGAATTGCACAGCAGTAAAATTTTATTCTACAACAAGGCTGAAAGAGTTCTGCCTCCATTACATATAAGACATGTCAACCTCAAGGAGGATAAACAGGAACCTTGCCTAGACTTTGAACACCCCTTTTTTTTCGATAAGTAGATTTTGAAAACCCCTTCGATGATCAAGTTAGAGTGCATATTTTAACAACTTGTATGCTGTGCCACCATTGTCACAATCATCAAAATATCATCCTTGTTTTAGGTGGTGCATTTACTATCAGTTTCCAATTATCTGTATAATGCAGCGTTTTTTTAGCAAAAAAGAGAGTTACATGCTTGCAGTTAATGATAAATTCTCTCTAACATATTAGAAACCCAATTTTCAAACTACATTACTATTTCAATAAATTATAATAAGATAGGTTGCCAACTATGCAACACGAAATGGTTATTACCTCTTTGCTAATGATGCAAATATAGGGGAAGCCACAAGAAGTCCAACCATAAAAGCAGATGATAGAACTCCATCTTCAAAATTGCTCAAGTTAAACTCCCCCCTACATACAATAGGGAATCAAAATCAGCAAAGAAATTTAAGATTCTTGAGAAAGTAGATGGTCCATAATTTTAATTCCCAATCAAACATCCCATGACTATCCATAGTCATGCACACCAGCACACACAACCTCAATCACTTAGTAGCTGCAGTGAGCAGATGTAATTTTCAGACTGCATAAATCTGGACAAGGATAACAGCAAAATATTGAACTAACAAATAGTTTTCTCAATTTTCTCATTTTTATAGCATAGCATGATTCTTGGAAACAGATGAATGTTGCTGCTGTCAAATGATCACATACAACAACGAGGAGAAGGAAAAAAAAGAAACTGTTTTGATATACAGTCACAACCAGATGCTAAAGGAAGGAATACTTTCACAGATTCGAATGAGCGCCCCTAGCATAATCTTACTGTATTCCGCTACCGGATGTGCATGTGCCACTTTTTGTGCAAGTTCCTTGACTCCCATTCACACCATTGCTTGCTATTGCTCCCCGATCCACATAATTTATCAAGTTAATCACACAAAAGATAACAAGTAGCCTGCAAAAACAACATAAATAAATCTAGTATATTACAAGATCAACAAAAATGATATTTGTCAAATCTTTAAAATGGATAATGAAGTTTGAATGTCAAGATCTTTATAACACAAGCTCGGAATTAAATCAAATAATAGTACATATAGACCCACGCACAAACTTCAAGAAGTTTCAGGCGACCATTTGTTTTGGCACAAAAAGCCAGGGCTGCACATACAAACACATCCACAGAGATTTAATTTTGAAAATCTAATGAATCAGCCTTCTACTTTTAACTTCAAAAGCATAACAGCCATCATTCTGCCACTAGTACCTAAAAGCACCCCCAGCCAAGCCAGAAGGGCTGGGGAGTCAGTCAATTAAGTACAGGAGAAGTATCATTTTTCTTGAATGCATCATTCTATGATTTACCAGAATGCCTTTTTATCAAATCCAACGATTAACTTAACTGAACACTCAATAAAGAAACAGTGAAACATGTGCTCCAACCCATCAATGTCAACCTCTAAAAAGTGGTCAGACGAAACATGCAGAGCACAAATGCTCAGTGAAGCTTGGGATATAAATGTGTAGGGACCAATTTCAAGATTAGTAGATTTAAAAATCTTCCATTGTACTGGACGGAGTTTCAATTCAATGAATGCCTAGCGACCAATTTGACCAGAGGAGCCAGAACAGGAAATCAATTTTAAGTTTTAATCTCAGGTCTACAGCATCTTGGTTTCTAAATTGTAAATATATGAGAATTCACTGATCCCAAATAACTGTATTACGCAGTGGTTATATGCCGCATCCTTTTCCTCCAATTAATATGAAACAACAAGCATATATATGAAAACACTTTTTTTATTTAATTTTCTCAGCAACCAAACACAGTTTCAGCAAACATCAAAATCAAAGTTCGCGTTTTGAAGTTTCTGCACATTGACATTGGTTTCCTGGAACACAAAAACTAATCCAAAAGAGAAATTTTGGCCCAAATGAATGAATCCTTTTTGTTTCAGCTGTTACCTCAGGACCGATAAAATATACCCAAGGACCGATAAAATATACCCAAGAAATCTGAAGCGTGAATGCCAGACACTCACATTACAACCCCCCCGCCCCGCGAAAAAAAAAAAAACCGAAACGTTCCAAATTTTCTTTCTTTTCTTCACCCAAATTTCTCAATGACCAAAGAGGTACCCCAGAAAAAGGGAAAAAAAGAGAATACCTTTTTGGCGTGAACCATGAAGGGGTGGGAGCAGTGGTAGGAGTTCCCTGCGCCATCTCTGTTTCAGCCGAAGGCTTGGATTCCTCTGAAGGCTTTGCTTGTCCTTTCTCCAGTGCCATAAATGAGAATAATAATGAAAAGAAAAATTATATTAAAAAAACAATGAACAGTTAGAACTACTTCGATTATGGGTTTTGACCGGTAGTTGGAAGAGGAAGAGTGGGTGCTTGTTTTCCTAAAAAAAAGGGACCATCAACCTCTGGAGTTTCCATGTTTATTTATAAACCTCGGAAGCTTTTTTTCCGCTGTCAAATTTGGGGGAAACAAACATATTGTGAGCTGGGAATTGCTTTCCCAATCTGATATGAAAATAGAAAACTGATGGGAAACGGAGTGTTAAGATAAGGATGATAATTTGATCAAGATCTTCGTCGTAGAAGCTGTCTCTCTCGCCCAAAGACATACGGGTCTAGGATACTTTGTTCACAACTAGATTTCTTTTACGGTTCTAATCACGTGCTGTGTGGTTTACAAGGTTAGGTTATGAGCCTCCACGTTTTGATTATCAACCGTTGATCTAAGCATCTCCAAATAAGATACAGAAGTGGAGGAATATCCCCCCGATATTCCCGATATTGATTCTAACCAATTGGTTACGAATAATAATATATTTCTATCATAATATTAGATGGGATAAGATATTTGTAATTTTAAATTATGTAATTTTTGAATAATTATTTTAAAAAATATGAATAAAATATGAGATTTACATAAAAAAAAAAAATTTAATTTGATGCACGTCATCACATGACAGACAAAAAAAAAAAAAAAAAAACTATTTTAGGTAACAAATTAAATATGAGTCGTATGTGTATCTATGTTGCACCTATCTATCTGTATTTTGAAACAAAAGCGGGCACTTTGTTAAAGTAGTGGTTTGTATTAAAACGATGTTTGTTTAGAAGTCTACTTACTGGTTGGAACTTGCAAGAAAGCATCCCAATTCCCAACTCCCCAAACCCCCCAAATACCATCCGAGTGGCTTCCTATTTCTAACCTGCCTTTCCCAAAATTCAGTGAATGAAATCATTAAACATAGTATGAAAGAGAAACTCCCATTTTGCCTATGATTAGGAGAGTAACGTTAGGGATGGCAATTCTAATATGGAGATCTCGTTTGTATCGTATTAAGTCGTGAGTATTAGATTATATAATTCAATCCGAACATGACCCGTTTAATTAAACATATTAGACATTAAAATCTTAACACGACTCATAAATAACGAACAATCTGACCTGCTTAACCCGTTTGATAAGTTTTATTGGATTAGTTCGGACATCACCCGTTTAATCTATTCAATTCATTTAATTCGTTTCACGTAAATGAGTTTAAGTTTATACGTATATTTATTTTTTTATCTCAATTCATATAATTTCATACATAATATAAAGATAATTATATAAATCATTCACAATTATAATTAGATTCACAATAAAATATTTTATCATTAATAATTATATAAACAAAATTATATTTTTATAAAATAAAATTACATATTGACTATAAAAAAGTTTAATATTTTGAGATATTAAGTAGTCAAATATTAATATTAGTATTATATCCCAAAAAAATGCATGTTAAACTAACATTTATAAAATTTGATAATATAATTTATTCATATTATACAAGTTAATTGTCAATTTCGTGGGTTGACCCATAAAAAATCATATATTATCGAGTCAATCTATTTTGACCAAAACTCATTTATATTAAACACAAAATTTGCATATTTCATGTCAGGTTCACAGGTCATGTCATATATTGTCATTCCTAAATATTATACCTTATATGTTCATACACACGCTATCTAAAAATCATATTTTGTTTAAAAAAAATCATATTAAAAGTCGTAACTTCTAAAAGAGTAATAATCAATTAGGCACGAATCGTGAGGATTACAATCAATAAAAGAGTGAGTTTTTAATTGAAAACACGTGATTTACTTTTGATAACAATAGTCATTTGGAGTGATTGTGATAATTAGACGTGTGAGTTTAGCTTACTGGAGTTCAGCAGTTACAAAACCGGGAAGGACTGATATTTAAGAAATCAGGGATATATTAGTAATTCGGATATTATTTGAAATTTGGTTCGAGACCGTTTGTGGCTAGCTTTGTGCCTCTTATTCCGAGCAGTTTCGTCTCCTTTCTGATTGTTGTTTCCGTCTCTGCCTCTACCTCTCTCTCACACACACGTCAGGGGACTTGCTCCCTTGCTTGTGGTGTTATTTCCGACTCAACTCCTTTTCTTTCTTTGGTTCTCAGAAACTCTTGCAGAATTCAATCACAAAAACTTGAAGTACCTGACTTTTTCCTTCAGCATTTCAATGTCTATAGCTTTCGTTTGGGTAGTGAGGTATTCTGAGGTATTCTATGAATAATAATAATAAAATAATGACAAAATATTGAATAGTAGTGAAAAGAATGTGAAAAATAATAAATAATATTGAGGTATTCTCAGTACTCAAACTAGTAAGGAACATAAATTTCAAAAAAAGGAAGATACACGCGAGGAAGCGAAAAGGTAAAGTTTTTATTACTCGAGTATTTTCATCAAATTACACAATATACATGGTGTGGTTCATTCAAAAATGACTGGCCTCTCTTCTCTTTGCCTGATCAATCTCTGTCACCCTTTTAACAATGTTTAGCTTGTTACTGTCTGTGAGTCTGTACTGTTAGACTTGCCAAAACACATGAATTTTTTGACACCAGATAGAGAGCGAGAGGAGTCAAGAGCATTTGAAGTTTGCAAGTTTTTAAGATTCATCTGTAGCTGCTATGCAAGGGATTGACGGATCCACTATATTTTTCTCTCCCTCAGCATCTTCAGACTTGACTGGTAAGCTTTTATCCAGTTCACAATACAAAACGCCATTGCCTGAATTTTCAGACTCCTTGATCTCAGTATTGTATGCCACTTGATCTACTTCTCCTTGAAACCCCAAAAGACGAGATGCATCCCTCAGGTTCGCCCTTGATAATATGTCTTCAGATTTAGTTGAAGAAATGGGTGCTCGGTCACCAACTAGGTCAGCAACTCTCACCTTAGCAATCAAAACCACCACTAGTAAATAATAAGCAAAACTAAATCAGTAGCACAGAAAGATGTGGTTGAAGAAATGGGTGCTTGGTCACCAACTAGGTCACCAACTCTCACCTTAGCAATCAAACCCATTAGTACCACTAGTAGATAATAAGCAAAACTAAATAAGTAGCACAGAAAGATGTGGTTGAAGAAATGGGTGCTTGGTCACCAACTAGGTCACCAACTCTCACCTTAGCAATCAAACCCATTAGTAGCACTAGTAAATAATAAGCAAAACTAAATTAGTAGCACAGAAACAATTTTAAAGCAACAGAGTAATTTCTGATGCCTAAGAAGAAAGGAACAGCCATACGGTATTATATCAAACTTAAATCATCAAACTTGTCACCAATGTTAATTCAAGATAATTAACTGAAAAGGAAAATACAGTCCCAAACAGGGGACATCTGTTTAGAAATATGGTTAACAGTGCGACGAAAAGTCAGTACAGATCAGTTCCTTGTATTGAAAATTGTTTGCAGACTGACCTCTTTGACCTTACATTGAACCCAATTGCTAGATTTCATATTATAAGTACCTGTAATGGCTTCATGATATCCAATTCTTGATCATCAGTTTTTCTGAGTGCATCTTGAGCTTGTAGCTCCATGGAGTCACGAATAAGCTGACTGAGAAAGTTTACATCATCAGACATGATACCAAGTCCTTTCAAAAGTTTAG
The DNA here is from genome assembly GCF_001411555.2 of Juglans regia. Lineage (NCBI taxonomy): Eukaryota > Viridiplantae > Streptophyta > Magnoliopsida > Fagales > Juglandaceae > Juglans > Juglans regia. Next base: position 2,353,959 of record NC_049913.1, read on the forward strand.
AGCCCAGCTGTAAACTTGTCTGCGTTAATAATGTGAACACTTTAGTCAGCCTGTCCAGGCCAAACCATAGGAACGCTATCTAGTTAAAAGTCCAAAAAGATAAACTAAGATTCAATCTGCTAATACCTCTGCATTTTCCAATATAGCATCTGTCACACCTGCTTTCTTTAGATCTAAAAGATGCGCGAGGTCCTGAGCTCTTGCATAAATTGGGATCTGATTGACAGATTTTTTGCTATGAGACTCACAATCAAACCAGCAAAAATAAAGACCACAAATACAATTCTAACTCTGCAGTACATTAATAAAATTTATGTAATAACAAATACTCTCATATGGCACCTAAGTAAACCCGCATGGATTTTTTTTTTCAGTCTTCCTCCTTTCTGTAGTGACCTGAATCTCCAATCATGTTTGTCATGGTTTTCTCACCAACACATGCTATTCTAGGGCATCACACGCACATGCAAGAGGGCAGGAGAGAGAGAGAGAGAGAGAGAGAGAGAGATTACCACAGGGAAAGCAAGTCGAAGTCTTTGAACAGCCTCAATTGTCCTGTTCCTCCCTGTGTACATAACCATGACAGCTTTTGGAGAAGAGATACCAGCAGACTGCAAAACTGCTGGGCGCGACCCATCCCCATAAAGAGTTGGAAAGCCAAGTTTTCTGGATGCCTGTTAACTTAATAGTTAAAAAATTATATATATTTTTTTTATATGGAACCTCATGAAGGCAGGGCCCTTCAGATCGACCACTGGGAGCTACCCCAGATATCTTTACTTTGCACTATCTCTTAATTAACATAAAACAAAGAGGAACTGAGTCAAACTGAAGAAAACAGTTTTGTAAGCCTAACAAATCCTGCTTACCTTCACTATAGAAGGATCAAGATCAAAGGCAACATAATGCATTCCCAAAGCATCACCATCTAATCCAGAAGCCAATGGGGTGGACAAGAGATTGGCAAGGACCTGCATATGAATTTTTCAAAATAAGAATAAAAAACATTTTCATTGGGATCATGAGTGATTCCGTGAAAATGAAACTTATTATCATATACTCATTATTTTACCTGACCCATTTGTCCAAACCCAAGGATGACCACAGGCTCACTGACATCAAAGCTTCCCATCTCAACAGCTTTCTGTAAAATATTCATATTTCAATTGAGGTACACTGAAATGTTACTGAAGAAACGGGAAAATACTGAATCTGTAATTATCAAGTCAGCAGATCTGGTGTTGTATGAATATTTACACATATTTACGTCAGGAGTGCAAGAACTCAGTGATAGTTATGACTTAGTAACTTCAACTATTTGATGCAACAGCAGTGAACAGAGTGAAAAGAAGGGTTAGAAAAATGCACAAAAATGCAAACAGTTTTTTCTTTTTTTTTTATAAGTAAAAATTTACTAATATCAATAGGTGAAACCAAGTACACTGGGTGTATACAAGAGAGAACACCTAGCTCATTAATACAAGAGAGAACACAAAAATGCAAACAGTTTGGAACCTAAACTAACTAGATCATGTTCACGCATGGCATCTAAGTTGCATCCTATCTCAGTCCTTGTATGAGAACTTAATTCAACAAAATCAATGTCCACCATGGTTGCCCCTTGTCATCTATTATATCAATATACTGACAGAGAACCTGGACATACATCATCTGCATCAGACTTATCCTCAATAAATTCAGCAGCTCTTCTTCCAGCTTCATTGAGAAATGGGGTTAATGCCATTGACAAGACAACAACAATTATGAGCAGCTTGTTAAGCTCAAGAGGTAGCACACCAAGCCTGCTTCCGAGAACACAGAAAATTTTAGGAAAAAAAAAGAGAACCAAATGCTTAGTCTGTGAATAGGTATAAATTGAACAAACATATGACTCGCCTGTTTGCAAGAGAGAAAACTACAAATCCAAACTCGCCTCCTTGAGATAGGAGTAATCCTATTCTCACACTTTCCTGAATGGTCAGTCCAACACGGGGACCTATTGCAGTTATGATCAGCGTCTTGATGGCGATCAAACCTGCCAAAAGTGAAAGCACATTTGGCCACTCTCGGAAAAGGAGCTGCAAAGAAAGAGCAGCACAATGCTTAGACCCCCATTAAATTTTAACTTTTAATTATTTAACTTTAAAGCATATTGTCAAAAAGGGACGAGAGAGATAGAAACGAAGAGTCTCTTAAGTTTGCTATCCCAAAATCATTTTTTTTCTCCTTTGATAATTGTAATTACTGATAATAATGAGACAGAATGGGCGATAAGGCTGGAGCGAGAGTTAATCATTGTGATACGGTAGGCCAACATTATGAATGTTTAAACAGTTCAAATAAATTGGAAAAACCATAAAAAAATGAGAAAGGGAGATGTGAGAGGATGCCACATAGGATTAATCACTGTAGAGCTGCAAACTCAGCCAATAATCGGTATAATGGAGTAGTTTATGATATTATGAGTTTTGAAAATGTGAATACATCAATAAACTTACTTATATTAGGGCCAAATATAAATAAAATGTGTCTCCTTGTTGCAGAGGCCAACGGAAATGATGACTTCTCGTGTATTTCATGTTTTTCAATCTTCCCCTAGACAACAGAGCTACTTAAACAGTTAAAAGAATAAGATAAAAGGCCTCGTAACCTCTTTATTTATGTCAGCCACTTCAATTACGCTCTTTTATGTCCATTGGATAACACTCACTATTATGAAAATGAAACTCATAGAATATATCATAATGAGTTAATAAAAATCAAAATGCACAAACATCTGGTCCAGATGAATTATATTCGTTCACCAAAACAATGCATAATGTAAGACAAAAACCTTATGCATATGTACTCAGTTTCTCATCCTACTAAATTGCAATTCAAATGCACAAAAACCCAGAAAGTAGAAGATCTAAGGGACATTCATCATGTTAAATAACTATTATACCTGCATATCAATGGATGTCCCCGTAGTGACAAAAAATAACCCTAGAAGCAAACCCCTAAATGGCCTTATATCAGCTTCAATCTGTGTCCGGAAATTTGTTTCTGCTAATATTGCCCCAGCTAAGAAAGCTCCAAGCTGCAGTTCGATCAAACTTTATCAATGGATGGAAACTGAAAATTTCGATCCCAACAATTCTCCAAGCTTAAGTAACGATATCAAACCGTATCACTGAAGCCCAACTTCTGGGTGAGAAGAGAAGTCCCAGCAACAGTAAGTAGGCAGAGAGCAACAAAAGCCTCTGAGCTTCTCGCTTCTGCAACAACCTAATCAGACAAACTATATTATTGCCTCTGAGATACAAAGGTGTTTTGGGTCCTTAATAAGTAAACAGAAAACACACCTCAAAAACTCGTCTGAGTAGGAACTTTCCTGCAAGAGAAAGCAGACCCAACCCACCTAAAGCCTTTAAACTTTCTTTAGCAAGCATTGGCCAAATACTTTCCTCTACCAGATTCTGCAAAAACAACGGAGTGCAGGGTCAATGAAACGCATTATATGTGAGAAGACAACATACAAAAGAATAAAAACACAGCATAAAATAACAAAAATAGAACTACAAGGGAATATGCCTGTGAATATGATTAACAAATTTATTAACCATATGCATTACTGACTACTAATAGGCTTATAGAATAGAAGATATGTTGCATCCATCTCAAACAAGGAAAGCTCTGCCGTCGGTGAGCATTAAAGAAAATTGTATTTGAAACTAAAAGCAATTGTATGCTAAAGTGCATAGTAAGTTCCTGTGTACCTGACTCTCTAGCACTGGAAGTATGACCAAAAGCGGGACAACTGCTATGTCCTGCAAATCAACCAGTGGGAAGTCCAAAAGTTACTGACATCATACTGTGAGGTCTAATTTGCAAAGACAACCCTAGCAAAATCCAGAAGGGGAAGTAAAAGGGAACATAAGCCCAGGCATGAGTCTGAAGTAGAACCTGTAACAGAAGTATACCAAGAGTTGCAGAGCCAAATCTTGTTGGGAGCTCACCTTTCTCTGCAAGAAGCTATATACTATACTAGGTAAGATCAAAATTATAGTCCAGTATCATTTGCCATGATGCATATCGGTTAAACAGAAAACACGTCAGCATGTATACAATCCATTATATATCCAACCTCCTTTATCAATGTTTTGAACTTGTCTTGATCACTAAGATTCAAATCTACTTCTTATTGCACCATGTGAATCACCTCACCAAAAGTAGAAGCAGTTTATTGCACCATCCTTAACCTCCAGTTTCAAATCTCATTACTTGGAGAAAGTAATTAAAATGGTCAGCTCAAGAATGGACAAAGAGTAAGGATCCATCTCTCAAAATGTAAGGTTGTTTCGGTTATAAATTCTTCAGCAAGAAATAAGATTCGTAGTGCAATTTCCCAAATATTCATAATGCCTCAAAAAACTAACAAATGATCCAGCTCACAATCAAGTCATAATATCAGAAGAAGCAAGCCAACATAATTGCTCCATTGGGTGCCCATTGCTATTATTTATGACAATTCAAGAGATTTTTGTACTTTTTGGAACTTTAAAGTTTCATCATGACAAAAGAAATTTCAATAGGAACCTTTCCATAATGTGAACCTAAGCTTAGCTATTAGCATTTTCTCCATAATGGCTGATATCAGCTAATCTAGGAATACCTGCAGAACAAAAGCTGAGGAAGACAGAGAGAGAGCAGCACCAATCACCACAGCCTCATCAATGCTTCTGATGTTGACCTGTAACAATAAAATTAAACTAGATATTAACAGAGCAACATTTTTTTAGCAGTACCATAGAACATGTAGAAGATGGTTATGGTAGCAAGGCTTTTGTTCAACTAGGTCGATACGTATAATTAGCAAAACTACATACTCGCCTAATCTATTGTAACGCCCCAATGGAATGCCCAAGCCACATGGCTTAGACTCCAAAAGGACTAGTTAATGATACAATTGGAGTCCCATTGGAACATTATAAAGAGCAAGAACTTCTCATTCCCAAGCAATGTGTGATCTCATACACCACTTACCCTTATCGCTTATCAGAATGGGGAATCACATCTATACATGTAAATCTATGGACTCGATTCCACACAAAATATTGTCATTCTATTCTATAACATGGATTTGATGCAAATGCAGGTTGCAACAAGTTGAGCAAGTCACAGCATGAAAGTCCCATGTCATGAAATTCAGGTGAAAATAAAAAAAGGAAAACAAATGTGATAAAAAAAAAATGTGAGTACATGCGAAATATTAAGATGTCTCAAAAAAGAGTTCTCACCAAATCAGGCCTTGAGTGAAAAAGAAATTCCAAAATTCTTGTTCCAATGGCCCCATTAGGAGGAAGTTCAAATGCTGTGAAAGCAAGAGTACATAACACAACCTTCAAGGGCAAAGATTTGAAAAACAAAATGGTAAACAAAGATCAGTTAATCAATTTAAAGACTCGCCCAGAATTCATAGAAGTCTTAATTATTTTTGCCACGCAACTCCAAGAACAACCTGTAAAGAGTAAATGCAAGCTAAACATGTAAACTTACAAGAAACAGCACATGTATGGAATACAGTCTAACAAAGCTAAGACAAGGGGATTCTTTACTGAACAATATACTGGTACACTTCTAATAATATTAAAGTAATATTTCTTTGAACCCAGTTAACTCATCTTTCATGGGATTTTTCTGTTAATGCTTACAGCAAAGAAATTAAATGCCATGTTAATTACGTAATTTTCCAAAAGTAATGAACCAGAGTAAACAGGAAGCTGAATAGTTACATGCATACAAATACAGGGAACAAAAAAGAGAGAATTTTGATCATGGACCTTGAAACCTATATATATGGACCTCAAACTACTATGCTAATTGCTTGAGCAAGAAATTTTCATAATCAATTCTAGGAGTGGTTTATCCAACCCAGCCAACCAATCAATATTGCAAATATCTATTGGTTCGTTGTTGAAATTTGAGCATTTTAGGTTTGAATGTGGCCAAACAAAAATGCTCAAAACATTCAACCAAAAACATATCCCTAAAGCAATATTTTTTTTTTCAAGCATGAGAAAACTGAGTTCCGACTCCAGATCTTATCAAAAAGATATATTTCTTGCTCCAAACAGCACCCAGTATTTGACAACAAGTTTTTCAAAGTCATTCGCTGCCCAAATGCAAGCACAATACTCTTCTAGTGTTTGTTGATGCCAACCAAATAAAACTCCAAGAATAGGAAATAATCAATTATATGCAAAATTAAACTTTGATGCATCTATTAAAATCTCAAGGTTCCAGCAATTTCATATCATGTATGTCAAAAAAACTTAATAAATAATTATTTCACAACTGTCATGTTTGATGTTCCGTAATAATGCTAAATAACAGAAGAAACGTATGTACCATCTGATTTGCAAGAATACTCTACCCCTCTGGACAATAAGATCTTAGCTTTTGTCAATATCATACCTGAGTCAATCCCATGCCAAAGGCAAATTTTGCAAGAGCTTTCAGGCGTGCAAATGAAAGCTCCAAGCCCATCTCAAACAGCTGAAACATTACATTTATTGATAAAAAAATCAATGATAATCAAGATAGATGGCACAGTATATATTACAAGTGGGCAAGGTGATTGTTATTCAAATTATAGCCTTCAGTTTTTCAGACTTAAAAAATTACTTCTAAAAAAACTCAAGAGTAAAAAATCTGAATCAAGAAATACATATCCACAAAGCCATCCAACAAAGATGAACATTTCAGCTAAAAAATATTCCCAGATATCTTCTTGTGGGTATTAGCTCTCACAAATCAGCACAGGAGACCTAAAATACGTCCCAATGCCCTAACCTTCAGTACAATGGGTAGGTGCAAGCAATTATCTACTGAAGAAAAAATACTTTGAAGGTAGATGCATTCATGGTTAAGCATCAAACAAATATTACAAAGTGATGTTTTCCAATAGATTAAAATCTCATCGTATGAGAGTTTGCACCAAGAAAAAGAGCAGAAACAACAAATTCAGCATATGAAAGAACTAAATGGTACGTGAATCATTCCCTGACTTGACATAAAACAAATTGCATGTTCAGGTCTCAACTATTCAGTATGGATAAAACAAAGTTCCCCTTATATGGGAAAGGGCTATAGAATGATAGGCATTTCATCACACAACACTGGAAGGAGACATGTATGGAAACGTAATTTGAGACCACTAGTTTAAGGACAATGATAATGATACAACACTATAAAAAGCTCCAATGCATTGTATTCTGATTTTGAACATTTATTCTATTTTAAGGACAATGATATTGATGACAAAATTTTCATTTTGCCATGGTTAAATATGGTAATAAAAATTGCAACACAGTGGTAATAGTGATAATCTGTTTAAAAGTTATAAGTTGCACCCAAAGCGATTAAGCTTACCAAAAAAAGAATACCCCATTCAGACAGAACTTTCACATCAGTAAGATTTCTAAACAAGCCAAACTGATTGAGGACAATCCCCCCAAAGAAGAAACCAAGTATCTGCAAAGGATCAGCACTAAAAATTCAGTAGGGAACTGAAACAATAAACTAAATAACTACTGCAGCTGTCTAATTCTACCACACTCTATTCAAATATGAGCTTTGCTAAGCCATTAAAGAAGAATTGTTGCAGGAAGTATGCATGTGCATGTAAAGCAGCTTACTTGTTTGTATTCTTTTGCATAATACATTCTAATATCGGTGCAATATTGACTGATCAAGTAATTTGTATACATGTATTAACTATATAGCTATGTATAATATACACATGTATACCATGGTAGATCAAATTAAGTAATTCATGTTAGATATCTTGCTTAAGAATAAAACCATTCATAACATTCATCTGGTTGTGTGGCTGAGCTGGGTTCTTTCTCAATGCTTATCCTTACATTCTCAGACCTTTAGGAAAGAGCATAGATCAAATATAACTCAACCTTAAAATAATATGTCTTGTGTTTGTGCACGAGAGAGAGAGAGAGAGAGTAAAATTTTTTTAAAGAAAAAGATTGAAGTACCGAAGTTTTACTTACAGGGCTAGCTCTAATGACCTTGAAGGCCGGAACAACCAAGACAGTAACAGCTAAGAATGTCAAGGTATCCGAACCTAAATCATTAATGACCTCAAGAGCATTGGCAACATCAATTGCTGCATATACCCGGGATCTTTCCCAAGGGGCCAATCTATGGTTAAAACAGAATCCTCCCCAATTAGATACCGAGGGAAATAATGAATGCGCACCCCCAAAAAAATATCCTGAAACAAGAGAACTCTGACTCATCCTATAATTGATGGCATATGATGACAGACACACTTGCTGGTTTCGGGAATAAGGCATTTGAATATATTTTCCACCAAGTCGTGAAGTAGCATGGGAGCAAGCCCCAATTGGGCTCTTTTGTTTGAATATGTCATATCCCTACAAGGGGACAAACAATTGAAATAGATCAGTATTAATGAAATACATTTATATATAATGATAGAGTGCAGATAATTATATTCTACTCAGATTGAACGAGTGTAAATCATCAAATGCGTTTAAAGAGTTAATCAGGAAAGAAAGTTGAGATAGTGAGTATCATGATGTCATTCATGCGCCAATTGCTGCAAATTTTTCCAAAGAAAAGATAAAATGCACGAGCACATCAAAGAGATCTAACTTAACATTTGCCATTCAAAAATGTTAACTTTGACCATCATAAAACTAGCTAACTTCTCAGAAATATTGAATACGGAGTTCAATCCAAAACCAGATTACATACAATTTAGGATGAAAAATTAATGCATTTACAAATTAATTCCAAACAACGATTCAAAACCTGTGGCCGTGTTAATTCTCTAGTTATTCCATTGGCGAACCAGATTTTCAATTATGGGGAATTCAGAAAATTTTACGGAAAAAAAAAAGGAAAAAGAAAAAGAAAAACCACAACAACATGGAGTGAAGAAGTTCAACGGATATTCAGTATTCTACCCAGTTCACCCAATCAAAATTAATAGGGGCTCTAATTAATTTTAAGCAAAAGTCGAAAGCTATAGGCGCTTGTTGGGAAGTTGATGAAGTAGTTAAGGTCCAGATATGACGTTCAGATTAACTATTCTTGAATGAATAAAGTCAATAATTCTAAATTCAATTAAAGCTCCATGAAACATAAAAAAAAAAAATCCATCATAGCATAAAAAAAACATAGAAAACGAATATGGCTAGCCAAGAAAGCACAAGAAATGCTAAACAGGAACTGAGCCAAAAAAGGTGTTAAAAATCTGGCGTAATATATGGTACCTGGCAACGAGGAATTGACTCCAACATAGTGCTCGCTGCTCCGGCTTATGAAGCAAGAACTCCTAACTTGAAGTAGTTACAGTGCATTTGCTCGGTTTTACTGACAAACCCAGATATAAAATTGCATATATCTCGTGGGGAAGAAAAGGGAAAGATTTAAGCTTTGGCTATATTTATACGGCTCCAAAAAAGGACGACCACCAAAATGATTAAAACAAAAGGCTCAAATTGAGGACGAAAAACGCACACGTTCAAACTCAACTCTGTGAGTTTCGAACTTCGAAAGAGAGACGCTAAAGGTCCAAAGGATTTGATGATTTTTTTGTAGTCAGAGCGTATGTGCGGAGGAAATGCACGCCCGGACCGGAGCATGAATTTGCTCTTGGCCACTAGCCTCTCCGGCTGAGTTTTACAAGCTAACGTAATGTCCACGTGGCGATAAGTGATTCCACCATGTCATTATCTGAAACAAAAACAAGAATTTGTATTTATCACGTGCCAATGAGTTGAAATTTAAGGATGTTTTAAAAATGAAATTTACATGAAAGTTCATGGGAAAGAGAGATTATTAATTTTTTTTTATAAGGAAAACAAGGATTATTTTCCGACTGCCTTTGTAAGAAGAGGAAGGTAAATATTATCAGAAAGAAGATCATTGGTCATGAAATTAAAAATTAAAAATTAAAAATTAATCAAAATACCAATAAATTAAATGCTCCGAAAAGATACCCACAATTTAAATATGAAAAACATGAAGGTTTATAAAAGATCAATTTAATATGTTGCAAGAATGAACCGTTATGCTATGAATGGGAATAAAATCCACTTCATTTTAATTTTTTTTAATATTATTATTATTTAAAAATTTTAAAAAATTAAATTATTTATTATATTTTATATAAAAATTTAAAAAAATTATAATAATGAGATAAAATAAATTAAAATAATTTCAGTATCCGAGCTCTTAGAAGAGAAAAGAGTTCCCTTTTTTATTCCCGCACTTTTAAGTTTCTTTATTTTCATAACAGCCTGTCTATTCGGGACTCAATCCATGGAGAGGAAAATAGAGAACGGAAGAGCCTTTATACAGTCATTATTCAGGAATTAAGACAAACACAGAGACAGAGATATATATTGCTTAGCACAAAGAAAAATGCTATTTTGTCTATTTCATTTATCTTCTCATTTTGACACTTCATATATTTTATTTTTTTTTACTTAAAAAAATAACTATTAATATATTGATATTTTTTTTATATTTTTTAAAAATATTTTGAAATGATAAAAAAAATATATAAATTAAAAAATTAAAAACAAATAAAAACAAATTTTTGAACTAGCCATCAAAATAAACAGTGCTACACAGGCGACAAAGTAGCACCGCTCTAGCACAGAACAAAAAAGAAGATGTACAATACAGGACAGCAGATTCCATACTAGTTTTCTCCAAAATTCAAGAGAACAACATCCTTGTTGCATCTGGCTCTATGGTTGAGAAATTGAACCTCCTCCTGTGCTATATCATTTATGTGCTCATCAAATCACATCAACCCTTCTCTATTAATTCAGCTAAAACACGAAAAATCTTTGAAAAAAATAACATATGAACAAAGATTTCCATAAGAGAGATGTCTTTCATCTTAGATTTTGTCATTCCCATTTAAATGGTCACATATAACAGCACTTAAAACGTGTCATGTCCGTCCTTGTGACTGGGAACAACAAAATTTGGTATGGATGATGACAATACTCTTTCCATAATTCTATTTAAATAAATACACGGCACCTCAAACGTAAGAACAAAGGAAACCCAAACATTTGATTCAAAAGTGACAGCATCTGCCTTTTATTTGGGTAAACGCCACATGAAGACAAACTTAAATGCAGAATCTACGGGGGGGAATGGAAATGGCATTACAACAGACTTCAGTTGGAAGGATCAGAATTTGCTGGAGTGAATTTGAGTGAAACACTATTGACACAATGGCGCTCATCCGTGGGTGTCTGAAAACCCTCTCCTTTAAATACATGGCCAAGATGCCCACCACAAGCTGCACATGTGATTTCAACCCTCATTCCATCCGGGTCCGGCTGATTATGTTAAGATCTCATTAAGAAATAGAGCAAAAATATGAAGTAATTTAGATGAACATGAAAGAAAAAGGAGAAAAATGTAAAGGCAGGAGGACAGATGCTACATTGCGATTTATGGCTCCAGGGAGACCTTCATAGAAAGCTGGCCAACCACAACCAGAGTTGAATTTGGTTGTAGACCTATAGAGAGGTGTTCTACACCCTGCACAGAGATAAACTCCCTCGGCAAAGAACTTGTCGTATTCTCCTGTGCCTGGATACCTGTATAGCTCCCAACGATGTCAAACTGTATAGAAAGCTCTTTTAATTTTTAAACAAAAATACATATCCATAACAAACTAATATGGGATGCATATTCTGTTTGTGACCAAAATTTGTTACCAAGTTCGAGGCAATTGCCACTTCCCAAAACAAATTGGATTCTAGATTCTTGTTCTATTGTATCAATTGAATTACTTCGAGTAATCAGAAGAGAATTGTGATGTCTTAACCAATTTAAAACATATGGACTACCTCCTAAATAAGCCTTGCTCTTCTCTTTCTTCTTCTATTCTTTCTTGAAATTACAATTTGCCTAGGCTTTTGATCCTGAACCAGAACTTATCGTCCAAGGGGCCCAATATGCATAAACAGTTATTTAAGCTAATTCTTAGGTTCATTTCTCCTTTTCCACACCCTTTTTCCTCTTTCTTATATCTACTACAAAATGTAACAAGTCAACATCTTGTGGATACACTTCTAACAAGTAGTCAGAGGCTTCAATGTCTACATTTTCTAAGACCTGTCATGGGTGTAAGGTTCCGACACAGTGCATTGTGGTGTATACAGCTCAACATCAATCATGCATTTTGTCAGAGGCATTGGCCACAAGCATCAACCAAATGCTAAGTGGTTACACATGGGATGAGAAACCATCATCCACAGCCTAGAAATGTCTGTGGATATGGTTCTCAAGCCAAAACTTCAAGTAACCATGCCTACTAAAGAAGAATAACAACAATTGCATAGTTCATGAAATGGATGCATCGAAGTTGCAGTCTCTTTCATGAGAAGAAATACCGAAGCCAGAAAACTTATCTTCTGATATATTTTCCCAATTTGGTATCTTGAATCCAACAAAAGGAATGAGCACCAAACAAGCAGGCACATCAAACCTAAAAGGGACAAGAACAAAAGATCCATATGCATGTTCAAACCAATACAACAACAGTCACCAACACCAAAAGGTCGGGCTCGATTTTGCACTAACAGTTCCTCGGATTACTGATTCATGGTTGCAGCAGTTGGGGTTATGTAACCAGTTTACTTGTCGATGGTGGATGGGAAGGGTTCTATCTTGGTGAGGTTCACATCATAAAATTATTTTATTTTCAATTCTTAAAGACTTTCTTGTCATCACAAACAATTTCCAGCTTCAATCTCCAAAGTCTGCGATATTAAAACAATACAGAGCAATCGAACAAAACCCCACAATTGACCAATATTCAATCAAATTGCTAAGTCCCTATTCTACGCAAAAATATTTTAAACACATGAGAATCATACTTACTCTGTGCCCTTTTGCCTCAGAATCCGAAACTGCTCAGGCGAGAGGATGGCTCGCCACTCCTCCTCCGACTTCTGGACCGACCCAGTTGCAGCCATGGCTACAACACCACCACGAAAGCTACGCTTACACCGGTGAAACGATCCGCCAAACCCAATTGCAGAAATGGGAACGGTAATTATGGGTTTTGGAGCAAAGGGTCTGAAATGGGTCCCAAAGAGAGAGGTTGGAGCAATCTTTGGTTGAAATAGGAGCTTTGAGTGAGTGGGTTTGGTCGTGGGATTGAGGATTATGGTTTTGGAAGAAGAGAGGGGTAATGTTCTCGGAATTTGAAAGCCCATTTGAGACTCGGAGAAGTGGACAGTAGGCTTCCAGTTCCAGTTCGAGTTCGGTTAGAACTTAGGATGGAGCCTTCCAGAATCCAAGATAATATGCAACGCTATTTTCTATTTTTCTGATCACCTTAAAAGTTAAAAGTACGTGTACAAATCTGGAACTTACAAATATAACATTTATGCACGTGCGATATTATAAAATTAATGTTATATACAATCAACAAATATATAATTATTATATAATTATCTTGAAAATAAATATAATTTATTATAAAAAAATAATTTATTTATATAAATTTTATATTTATTTATTTTTTAAAAAAATTATACGATATTTACATATTTTACGACTATTTTTACGTCAATTTTATTAAATTTTACTACTAAAGATTACATATTGAAAATTCATTCGTCAAAGTAAATAATTACTGTTTTTGAAATAAAATAAAGTCATAATTTCTTTACAAAAATCCACTATTATTAAACTTACAAATTTATTTAGAAAATCTTATCATGCAGATGATTTGACCACCATTTTTTATTATTATATTTTTTTTACTTTTAAAAACGAGAATGAGCATTGTTCATATCCATTCAATATATTTTTATTTCATAATATATGATGTAAAATAATAATATTTTTATGAAATGATATTAATTTTATAAAGTATTTTATAAAAATATCTCTTATTTTAAAATATTATTTAGTAAAATATAATGAAAACTGTTTATCATTTTTCTTGTTTTGAAGCCTCTACTTATTTATAATTTTGAAAAAAAGGTAATGCTGGGTTTCAGTCGGAAGCCACAACACATCCTTTAAAAAAAAATTTTTTTTTTTTTTAATTCAACACGGTGTGTTAAAAATGTAGGTTGATGTTTTTCATTTCTCTTTAAAAAATACATCGATTTTTTGTTTTCGTTTTTAATTTTTTAGAAGAAAAGTTGACACTCATCTGGCTTGAAAATTTTTGATACGGAAGTTATGGTCTAACAAAAACAACGAAGAATTATTCAAAAAAATGAAAAAGGAAAAAGAAAAGATGGGGGGGCCGGTGGGGAATGGATGGGAGGCGTATGGAAAGAACGCGTCTCGTCTCACAATTTTCACGTTCTGGCTTTGGTCAAATCATTCGCACCAAACCGATAACCAGATTCCTCCTTGTGAACTTTTCGGTCAACCTCTCTCTCTAAAAACACACGTATATTCTTCATATTATATATGCAGCGTCTCTCAAAATCACTGCATTTCGGAGCTCTCTCACCCTTCGCATCTTCCAATGGCGGTCGCTCCTTTTGGCTTCGCGACCTCTCCTCTTCCATCTCTGAATGCAAACCGCATCACGGCCTCGGCCACTGCCACGACATTTTCTTCCACGTCTTCTTATTCTCATCAGGTTTCAAAATTGTCCAAGACCTTTAAGAGCAGCAGTCCCTTGTTTTCCACGTGGAAACCATGTCTGAACCCTAGGTGCCAGGTTTTGTTCCCGGAAGAGAGTATCGATTCGAGGGCGCTGAGTGCTTCACCTCTCGAGCTGCTCAAGTCGTCTCCTGCTAACAGTGAGCCTCGTTTTAGATAATCTAATCTCCTTCTTTTATGCTTAAGTTGGGTTTTTGTTCTGATTCCACACGCACAAAAACTCATGTATGCAAATTATTGTTAATTGGTTTGGCCAAATTCTTCTAATAAAGGTTTTACTTGTATATATATGAACAAACAATTGATATTTTGGGATTTTCGATTCAGCATTCAACGTTGAGAATTTTGACGGTTTCTAATCTGAAAGTCACATTTGTATCCAACTCTTATTTGACCCGTGCGATTGGCTATTTTCATAAATTATAACCACACCCAATCTTGGATCTATAGTTGGTTACATTTTATTTCGCCAGTCCATGCGGTGATTTTGTGGAAGAAAGAACCTTAAATTTCCCCAGTACTGGTTTGGTGTGCTACCGCCTGCTCTGATTGCATGAGACTCGAATTTGTAGTGAGAGGTGATTTTTATCACGCTGTAGTGAAAGTCACATGGGTCATGGGTGGTGCTGGCGTTACATTTTGTACTCTGCTGCTTCCAAAATCTGTAGATAGTTGTTCCCTTGAAAGGAATTGAAGAGAAATGTGCCTTTTAGTTCTAATGCTCACTAACAAATCCTCATTGTAATTTAATTAGGTAGCTAATTTGAACTATTCCTGCCTTTTTTGCTAGGATATACCAAGGAAAGAAGCAGCATTGTTGTCATAGGGCTTAATGTTCACACTGCGCCAGTGGAGATACGTGAAAAACTAGCCATCCCAGAAGCACAGTGGCCTCAAGGCATTAGCGAGCTCTGTGCTATGAACCATATAGAAGAAGCTGCTGTTCTTAGTACTTGTAACCGAATGGAAATATATGTTGTGGCTCTGTCTCAGCATCGTGGGGTTAAAGAAGTGACTGAATGGATGTCAAAGGTATTTATTAGCTTCATTTTGATAAATAATTTTCATTTCCATGTAGGAAAGAAGCATCCAGGCCCTCCCCCTCCCCACAAACCAAAAAAAAAAAAAAATCAAACAAAATCAAGTGAGATAGAGTTGCACTTCACATAATGTAACTCATCATTAGCGCTACTGCTTTGTCTCTTGCAAATAGCTTTTCCATGAGCCAAATTAAGGAGTATCCTTGGATAGAAACTTAACCGTTTCCAACAGTCTTAGTTATATTCATTTGGTTGCTGCCACTGTATTGACTCTGTTTTGCCTTTTTCCTATGATTTTTTCGGTGAACATGTGAAAAATACAAGACTACCCATTAGCATCTGTGCTTCATGACATTTATAAAAACAGTGCTCCGAATTCTTTCCATACTTCGCCGGTAATATGTAAATAATAAATATTTTGGTTGCTGCAGATAAGTGGGATTCCTGTTTCAGAGCTTTGTAAGCACCTATTTGTGTTGTATAACAAAGATGCCACCCAGCATCTGTTTGAAGTAGCCGCTGGGCTTGACTCTCTTGTTCTAGGGGAAGGTCAAATCCTTGCTCAGGTAAAACAAGTTGTTAAAGTTGGACAAGGAGTTGCTGGCTTTGATAGGAAGATCAGTGGAATGTTCAAGCATGCAATCACTGTTGGGAAGCGGGTTAGAAGTGAGACAAACATTGCCTCAGGGTCTGTTTCTGTCAGTTCTGCTGCTGTGGAACTTGCCTTAATGAAGCTTCCGGATTCATCTTATGCTGCTGTTCGAGTGCTGGTGATTGGAGCTGGGAAGATGGGGAAACTCGTGATCAGACACTTGGTTGCAAAAGGGTGCAGAAACATGGTTGTTCTGAACAGAACTGAAGAAAGAGTTGCTGCCATAAGGGAAGAGCTCAAGGATGTTGAAATAATCTACAAACCCATGACAGAAATGTTAGCATGTGCTGCTGAAGCTGATGTGGTTTTTACCAGCACTGCATCAGAAACCCCATTATTCTTGAAAGAGCATGTAGAGATGCTCCCCAATGTGCGATCAGAAGTTGGAAGGCGGCTTTTCATTGATATCTCTGTTCCCAGGAATGTGGAACCATGTGTCTCAGATCTTGACACTGCAGTCGTTTACAATGTGGATGACCTCAATGAAGTTGTGGTAGCTAACAAGGAGGATAGACTCCGAAAAGCCATGGAGGCTCAGACAATTATACAGGAGGAATCGAACAAATTCGATGCATGGAAAGATTCCCTTGAGACTGTTCCTACCATCAAGAAGTTAAAAGGCTATTTTGAAAGGATCAGGGATGCTGAGCTGAACAAGTGTTTATCAAAGATAGGTGATGATATGTCTGACAAGAAGAAAGCAGCCATTCACGACCTTAGTGTGTCTATAGTAAAAAAGATTCTTCATGGTCCAATGGAGAACCTGAGATGTGACGATGCCCATAGTTTGAGTGAGATTCTCGAGAACATGCGGGCTCTTAATAGAATGTTTGATCTCGAGACAGATAAGTCTATTTTAGAACAGAAGTTTGAAGCCAAGATGGGACGGAAAAGTAAGTAAGTGTTTTGTAACAGTTTTCTCTTACTCCGATCAAACCATATTCTATAGGACTCAGGAGGGTACTTCCTCCACATGTTGTTGCTGTACATTCAGATAGAAATAGGCGGTCACTTAGGAGGCTTTTCTGGTTATGGATTCTGTACCTCACCTTTGGAAATTTCGTCTGTGCTTGGTACTGATAGATACTCGGCGTACTAGGAAACAAATGTGGAGATAGAACTTGGTCGGGCTATCAGATATTTGTCCTGATAGCTGATTACAATGAATTCTTTGTAATTAATTCACTGATTATTTCAAATTTTGAAATGCCAATTTTTTTATCTTTCTTTGTTAAATTCTTGTGCCCTTTCCTTCCAATCCTGTTATTCCAGGTGCTTAGATCCAGTGCTCAAAGATGATGTGATTAACTTGTGCCTTTGATTGGGATCTTTGGTTACTTTGAAGAGATGTTCCAATGGCATGTGTGTTGCATCTGTTCTTCATGCTGAGTCCTAGTGGTGAAAACAAGTATTTTAAAACGACTGTCATTACTATATCGGGATTCGCACAGATTATGAATTTACTTGGGTGATAATTCAAAAGATAGCTTCTTATGACGGCCAAGAATCCTGACTCCTGAGAAAACCGTTTTGATCGATTTTGTATTGTGTTCTTTTCCCAAGGCCTAAAAAGTGACGATTTGGATGTTTCTTTACTGTGAAGTTAAGCACGAATTTAGTAACGTTAATTTCAAGAGTTGTTTCACTTGTAAGCAAGTTTGGAGGATGTGCCGTTGGCACGATAAAATTCAATTTACAAGAGTGGATTTTATTGTAAGTTAAACTCTGCCATATTGTTGATGAAATGATGTAGAGAGTACACTCTACATTGGTTTTAAATATTTTTTTTTTTTTGTTAAATTCAAATATTTTCAAGAAAAGGTGTCTCCAGTGTCCCATGAAGTAAGAGTTGAACAAAAATTGTAAGTTGAAATGGAGTAATAAGATGGAATAGAGAGTAAAAAGATAATTATTTGGTCTGTAAAAATATTTTATAAAAATAATTTTATACGTTGGTATGAATTAAGTTATTATATTAAATAGAGAGATATTTTAATCACAAAAAGATCTCACAAAAATAAACTCATAAACTGATATCACTTAATGTGATACATCGTGTTAACATCGTGTTTCATATTTTTTTTCGCCAGGTTCCAACAACTCGAGTCTTGAGTCTTTCACCTGCACAATTGAGAAAACACGGAGAGTGGAGGTGAGTTTACTCCTTAGTAAACTCACTGGAGGCTAGGGAGTCTCTGATGCTAAAGTCAGTATATCTCCTTAGTAATTTGGGCGTGAGTTTTTTAAGAATCAGAAAGAGTTTTTCACATCTGGAGGTCAGCTTTTATACTAGGTTTATGAGTGGAGACAACTTGTACTTGACTTTAATGAGCTCATGTCCCTTCAACTGTTCACTTAGTCATAATACTTTAATGCGACGTGGCTTCTAGGGCGGCGTCATTAATAAGGCGTAGAGTCTGGAGAGTGGGGTCATTAATGCGGCGTGACTTCTTGACTCACTTTACCCTGCGGACATTCCATGTTAAGTCTCTTCATGCCTGCTGTCAGGAGATCAAGGATTTCTCATATTTTTTGCCCACCTGTTTGCACAAGTTCCCGAGGGTAGGGTGTCATTGGGAAGGTGTTAAGGCAACGAGTCTCATCTGCCCCTACTGTCCGCTTTCTCAATGCTTGGGTTTCTTTGTAGGTGAATTTTGCTCATGGGCTGAGTACTTTGCAGAGGTCCACTGACTCTTTTTAAATGAGGGTTTTTGAGCTTGGCTGGGCCTGACCGAGCTCTCTAACTTACTTTTCCAATAGCCCCTCGTGGACTTGCTATACGAGCTGATAGGAGAGAAAACCTTTTAACACATTAGATTGTACAATTATTTTTATTATAGAATATATTGACTTATCATATAAAATTATGTCAATTTATTTATATATTTTACAATGTAATGCATATATCATATCAAGTTGAGTGAATTTGTAATATTTTTTTTATGATTTATGAATCTACATATTCGTTCAAACATAATACTTCGGCATGATCGAAGACAATGCCCGCCATGTTTCGCAATGACGTTACACATTCAACTAGGGTGGTAAATCATGTTTTTGGATCGTATTCGTGTCGTGTCAAAGTACTTCGTATTCGTGTCGTGTCAGGTCAAAACAAGCGACACGACCCATTTAAACTTGTTTTATGTAAATAGGTTGAACTAACACATATAACTCATTTAACCTGATTAATAAAATTTAACATAAAAGTTAAAATCTATATTTATTAGTAGCAAAAATATCTTAAAAAATATATATAAATATTTTTCAAATTTTAACGTATAATAAAACTAAATTATAAATCATATAATAACAAATATGAACATAGGTCTAAAATTACAATTTCAAAATAAAAATATAAACATATTACAAAATATCAATATTACAACTTAACAATAATAAAATTTTTATTTTAAAATAAAATCTAAACGGATCAAAACATGTTAATTTGGTATTAAACTGGTTGATTCGTTAATAAATCGTATCTTAATGGTTCAACTCGTTTTTATCTAAATCCGTTAACATCAAATTCAAACCCATTAATTTTATATCGTATTCATATTAAATTCATGAATCGTGTCACATATTATCACCTCTCCGTTCAATACCTGGATCCCATCTTAGCCTTTAGGTCACTTCGCATACGCTGCATATAATGGATAGATACGGAATGTAGGATACAGAGGGTATTAACTTATTTGTGAAGGTCAGTCTGGCCACGGGTATATCTACACGTGCGCTCCCCCACCTACCAAGATTTCTTCCGTAGAATCGCACGCTTGCATTCTGCACCACACACGACACACCCCCCCTCCCCCCCTCCCTCGCTCCCATTCTCATCCAGCTACCGCTCGAGCTTGGAGCTTGTGTTTTGTGTGAGATCTCTTATTACCTTTTTTAATCTTATTCAATTGAAGTACTTCGGAATTTATTTTCATTTCATTTATTAAGATTTTACTTTCCTTTTGGTTCCTCCTGAGAAAAATTAGTAGACACGGAGAATTCAATCTTGATACTGTTTTCAGTAATATTCGACTTTCATGCAATAATTCCAAGGTTTCTTTCTTTTTTTGTTTCTTGTCTTTTCATAAATGCTCTCGTTAACCAAGCAGATGCTGTGATTGGTTCAGGATTGCGAGGGCGACGTTTAAAAATGAGTAGTTTGTGTTTGCTTTATTTTATTTTGTATAGGCTCTGCAGTGTCATTTCTTCCCTTTTCACTTTGCCCTCTGTCTGGTTGCTGAGAAAACGGAGGAAATGGAAAGAAGACTATTGTGATTCTTTAGTCACTGTTGTTGTGGTATTGAAAAGACTAAAATTTCGAGTTAATATTAGTTCCATCCCCACCAGGAAATCCTTTTACAGTCAGCAAAGACTAGAGAGAAGGTAGAGGTTTTTTTTGTTTTTTATCAGTAAAAGATAGATATTATATATATAAATGAAATAGGCATAGCCCTTATACACAAGAAGTATACATAAGAACTCCTAATTACATTCTAAGGACGATAAATTAAAGAAAAGAAATCCTGGACATTATCCCCATGTAATACAATAATAGAAAACCAACACATTAAAGTGTGGAATAAAAAATTCTTCAGCTCGGTCGTATTGCTTTCCTTATCTTCAAAGCACCGCGCATTCCTTTCCGTCCAAATGCACCACATAATACACAATGGAATCATCTTCCACCCTGCTGTCACTTGATGGCATCCTTGCATCTTTGACCATCAACCCAACAAATCCGCCACCCTCATAGGCATAACCCAATCAACATCTACCTTTAAAAGATCTCATCCCACAGCACCATTGTTACCTCACAATGCAATAAGAGATGGTCCACAGATTCTCCGTTCTTCTTGCACATGTAGCACAAATCCAACACTACACATCCTCTCTTCCTCAGATTGTCCCTGGTCAATATCTTCCCAAGAGCAACACTCCAAACAAAAAATGCTACTTTAGAAGGCACCCGAGACGTCCAAATATTATTCCAGGGGAACGGCGTAATATCAAGTTGTGTTGTCAGGATGCTATAAAACGCCTTAACTGTACATAACTTGTAGTTATTAAACCTCCACTTCAAACTATCTCGCTGTGCCAAAGGAATCTCCGTGGAATATAGTAAGCTGAAAAATTCTGAGACAATAGTTAATTCCCAATCATGTAAATCCTTGTTAAAAAGAATATTCCATTGATGCGCACCATAAGAAAATAAACGCACGTCCACCACTGAAGACTCCTTATTCACTGTAATACGATATAAGGCCGGAAAAACCCTTTCCAAAGCATGGTCTCCACACCACACGTCCCTCCAAAATCTAATTCGAATGCCCTCACCAACTACAAAGCGAATTTGGTTTGCAAAACATGGTCATCCCTTTCTTATATACTTCCATAAACCCACCCCATACGCCCCTCTCACTTCTTTAGAGCACCAACCACTCCAAGCGACACCATGTCTAGCATCAATAATATCCTTCCACAAAGATCCCCCCTCCAACTGATATCTCCAAAGCCACTTTCCCAATAATGCTTTATTAAAAGTTCTTAGGTTACACACACCCAAACCCCCATTCACAAGTGCCCCATTCACAAGTGATGCACATACAATCTTCCATCTAACCAAATGGAATTTCTTCTCCTCCCCCATACCTCCTCATAAGAACGCCCTAAAGACTTTATCTATTCTGTGGCGCAAAGGAAATAAAGATAAAAAATAAGTTGGGAGATTAGTGAGAATACTCTTGATAAGAGTGAGGCGACCCCCTTTTGATAAATACATCCATTTCCAGCCAACCAACCTTTTCTCTATCTTCTCTACTACCCTATCTCATATAGCTCTATTCTTAAAGGTCCAGGTATTTCATTAGGAAATAGGACACCTTACAATCTAGAAGACTTGCTAAGCTGATGATATTAGAGAAGGTAGAGGTTATAAATATTAATAGTAATTTCCATTTATTTTAGTAGCTTGTATATTCTAAACAAGGTATACTTATCAAACAAACAAACAAAAAAATCTAAGGCAAATTTTGCATTGTTGAAATTAATGTTGTCTCTGATGGATTTTTACTTTGCCTTTTGAATTCATTGGGTTTTTCTTTGTTGTTTGTATATGTTTGGTGGTGGGTGAAAAGAGTCGTGGCTGTCAATGCATATTAAACATGCAGGATTTTGTTTTGTAACGTTTAATTGTAAATATATGCTTATTTTGGGGAATATTCTGTTATTTTAAAAATTGAGACTAGTATTACCCAATTAGTTCAGGGTATTGTTCGTTCTAGATTTAGGCCTCTACTGCATCGTTATATTCTTTATCTTCTATAAATATTTTTTAGGATTGATCTAGCTTATTGCATACATCATAGGTGTTAACTGTGTCTAACTCCTTGCCCCATGGAAAATTCTAGTCCTTAAATGCCATCACTTTAGCATCTTTTCAAGGACCAGAATTCGTTCGAAATCAATGTCACAAGTGGTGGTGAGAGTCTATCCAGGAGTATTTGGAACTTTGAAATGTGCTCGAATGGGAACTTCTTATCAAAAAAATATTTTCTTCTATATCGGGGTGGCCATTGACCTTTGAGAAAACAGTTTGTCAAATGTTCACATAGCAATGTTTTATTTAATAACAACTTGTGGCACAGTATACATATCACTTATTCCCAAGGCGATGGGGCCGACATAAGATTTTGAGTGTTTAGAACTCTTAATGGTACAAATATTTCAATAACTTTACTTGTCAGTGAGTCTTTGATGATTATTTGAACCACAAACCCATTTCTCCCAACAAAATTTTTAAAAGAGAAAAAAGAAGAGGAACTCTTTATATGAAAATTCTCTATTATAAAGAGTTCCCTTGTATACTTAATCTAGCTAGGGAAAGAAGGAAGTTTACCAGAAATTTGAGGAAAGAAGTCAGATCCAGAAGTTTCAGACTTTGGTTCTGCTCAATCTTATGGTCGGCATTTGCACATGTTCGTTTACTCCTCCCATCCTAACTGGTAAAGAGCAGTCACACAGTTAGATTCGTGGTAACAGTCATATGGCCAGTCTGGATGTAGGAATTCTATCTAGTTGACATGCCCTCCTATGCCTTCCTTTTCTTTTGTCTTTTATTGTTGCCGCCGGGGGGGGGGGGGTTAAACCTAGGTAATAACTCCAGACTTTTTCAAGAAAAATCAAATTTGCATAGCTTAATGTGGTAGTTTCCGACCATGAAAACTTGCCAGCACTTTCTTGCAGGAGCTTGTTGGTTGAATTGAAAGATGGAGCTAACCACCATCAAGGATGCATTTGACCGTGTTAATAAGAAGCAAAAATTATCTTCTTCTAAATCCCAAGAAGTTATTGACCAAGTTGGCCGGGAAATTGAACAAGCTTTGGAAAAGATCCAGTCAGCTGATGACCCCACCTCCCCTTTTGATCAGAAGTCCATCCTTACGGATCTTGTACTCGAGCTCAATGCAATTGACCCACTCCACCAATTAGAAGGACCACAGAAGGAACTAAACCTAAACCTTAGCAAGTACCAGAAACTACTTGAAAGATTCTTCAATCCTGACATATCTAAGGCATATAGAAATGTAGACTTTGACCTCCACATTGTGAATCAGATTCTTGCGAGCCATTTTTACCAGGAAGGCTTGTTTGATCTTGGAGATAGCATATTAAACGAAGCTGGAGAACCAGAGGCGACTGTATTAAAATCTCAATTCTTGGATATGCATCAGATAATTGAGGCTGCAAGACTTCGGAACCTTGAGCCTGCGCTGAAATGGGCCTCTACCAACCGGGAGAAGCTCAAGCAGAATGGTTCAAAGATCGAGCTTAAACTTCATCAACTGCAGTTTTTGGATGTTTTGCAGAAAGGAACCCGAGCTGATGCAGTCATATATGCCAGAACTTACCTTGCTCCATTTTATTCCCTTCACAAGAAGGAGTTCCAGAAGCTTATGTGTTGCCTTCTGTGGGCAGGAAGGATTGGAAGTGCCCCGTATCCTGAGATCACGTCTCCATCCCATTGGGAGAACTTGACTGAAGAGCTGACCAGGGAATTCTGCAGCGTCTTAGGGCATTCATATGGGAGTCCATTGGGTGTGGCAATATCGGCTGGTATTGAAGGGCTGCCTACTCTTCTAAAGCTGGTAAGTGTCATGTCTGCAAAGAAGCAGGAGTGGCAGGCAATGAAACAGCTGCCAGTGCCAGTTGAATTGGGAAAAGAATTTCAATTTCATTCAATCTTCGTCTGTCCTGTGAGTAGGGATCAAGGTAGTGAAGAGAATCCGCCAATGCTGATGCCATGTTCACATGTTCTTTGTAAGCAATCAATGATGAAGTTGTCGAAAAGTGGAACACGGTCGTTTAAATGTCCGTATTGCCCAGCAGAGATTTCAGTTGGACAGTGGAGGCAACTGTATTTCTGAAGTGAGTTTGCGAAATCTCTCTCTCTCCCCCGCCCCCAAAATAAAAGCAAAGATAGTGCAGCGGCAATGATTTGGTGGATTATCCCCCGACTTGTGGGACTAATTCCTCTTTTAATTCTAGTTTTTCTGTTATTCATGATTAGAAACAAATCAAAAAGACAAAAAAAATTGGTGTGGTAGGTTACTGCAGACGCAATGGCTGCATTCAACCTGTGCTTTGGTATTTTGTGTATAGATATTCTTTCAAGATTCGTTTTTTTTTTTTTTTTTTGGAAAGACCGGTTGGTAAAATAATAACTTGACTAGTTGTTTGTACATGATAGTAAGATGGTGATCTTGCACCACTGATCTCGTTGTTTTTCCGTTGGACTGATGTCATTAGGGAAGACTCGCATCAAATTTCAGTATTGAGCTTGCCTTGATCTCCCCCGCTTCGTTTCCTTCTTTATTCTCTTCCTCAGCTCCCCTGCTTAATTTCAACAGACTCAATTTCCCTTGGGTTCAATGTGGTACAAATAAACACTTGCAAGTAAGTAGCATTGTCTCCTCTCCCCACCAAATATATATATTTTCATATGCGACTCTTCCGTTGCCTTATGTGTTAGACTTGGATGTTATCCACCGACTCTTCCACTCCCTTTAAAAATACAAGAATACAGGATTATCCTCTGGGTACTGCCTGATCTTTTGATGATGATACTATCTGTACTGAAGGCACGTTGTCAGCATCGTCGAAGGTTTGGCATAAGATAAACATCTCGCAGTCTGAAGCATGGTTTGTCAAACCTGGTCTGGTCTACTTGGTTGCAACGCTGCATCGCTTGCCCACTGCTGAAGACCGATTTGGGGTTACGTGAATACGGAGGAGAAACTTCGTTCAAGAAAGAGCATTAAAAATGGTTGCAGGTACGATTGGTTTTCTCATAATCTGATCCAACCCGAAGCATTTAAAAAAAAAAAGGATCCTGAATCCTGATACATCGAATGAAAAAAAATCTAATATGTCCGTCCCGTCTAATCCGTATGAAAAAAACCATTAACGGAAGCCAACTAATTTGAACCTTAATTAGTAGCAACGATATCTACCGTTAAACTCGTGTTGTTTCGGCGTAAAACGAGGAAAATGATAAGTATTTTATGCAGGAGTCTGCAGATGTTGGTATGAACAGGATAGTGAAGATGTTTCGGTTGGCATGCGAAGAGTTATCAAACCTGGTAGTGGCAGTGGTATTCAAACACGAACGTTAGATTTATCGCATGAGCGAATAAAGGCATCATATTTTAAAACAAATTTTCTGTCATAAAAAATAATGAAAAGATCATAAGAAAAACAAGGTTATATACACCGAGATTCTGTAAAGAGAGAGCATTAACGTCATATACATCAAGCAAAAAGTTGTTCTATTCAACCAAGTTCTGTTTGAAATAAATAAACCTTCCTTACATTCCAAAGATTGCAATCCTTAAACATCCAACACAAGTCACGAATTTGAAATTGAGATTGTGAATTCCACCCACATGCAAATTCTCTGCTTTTCTCCCCTTTCTTCACTTGTTTTGGGAAAACCCCATCATCCTCCTCAATCCAGGAAATAACGATGAAGGAGAAGATTTTGCTGATGGGCTCTCTTCCTGCAAATATTCCTCAACCATCTCCTTCACAGACCTTGCAGACAAGGGATGAAAACTCTCACTCCACTCTGAAATAAACCCTTTAACCAAAACCCATTTGTCCTCTTCGTCCATCTTTCTCCACTTCTTCCTGACTTCATCTCCTTTCAAAGCTAGGTACTGGCACAGCTCTGTGAACAGGAGCTCTTTGCTCTTCTTCATGGCCTCCTCTCTTTGCACCAAATGGGCATTTCTCTTTGCCGCCTCTGAAGCCAAACCTGATGCAAGGTCTAAATCACCGATCTTGTTGATGCATGGGATTTGCGTTCTGGGTTTAATGCTCCAAAGGGTTGTCGAGTAGAAAGGACAAGGATGCAATTTTCGGGGTTGTGGGGTGATTGTAAATGAAAAGAAAGGAATTCTTGAAGCCATTTGAATCTTTGGTTGAGATGTATTGACTTAAATTTTTGGAGAAACAAAGGTTTCGATATCGAAACAGTGAACCAAGAGAGCGATGTTCGAGTTCGATTGTGTCCAGAGTAGGGTTTGGTCGGTTGTCGTTGTTCTAACGGGATATTTATCCCTGTTTGTTCATCAGATTTACGAAAATGCCCTGCCGAACAAAGAACACAGATTGGAGGAGCCGGTCTCTCTTATCTCTAATCTACGGTGGATTGCATTGGTACCAGGCTTCCGATTCCAGTCCAATAAAGTTCAATATACAAGTTGATTCAGGGGAGTTTTGATAATGGGTTGGGATCGATGTTAAAAATTAAATAAATTATTATTAAAATATTATTTTTTAATATTATTATTATTTAAAAAATTAAAAATTAAAAAAATTAAATTATTTATTATATTTTATATAATAGTTTATAAAAATTATAATGATGGGATAAACTATTTCTTATATTTAAATATGCCCGTCTCCCTTCAAACAGTACGGTACCTTTTGGGTGTTTTAGTAAATGATGTTACTTTACAAGTTAGTTTACACCCATAACTTTCTTTTAAAATATTGTTATGTAAAATATTATGAAAAGTGATATATGTTTATCATTTTTACAGTCTTAAAGTGTAGAAAAAGTGAAAAACACAACATTCAAAAGGTTGAGAGGGAACCCTACAGGGTAGCTCAGTTGATCCGGTCTTGAGTTTGCTTCCCAATGATCATCAGTTCAAATCCCCTTAGAGCCATTGGAAGTTTACCCAATCGTTAACTTCAGGACCTTGTGTAATTAGTCGAGGAGTGCGCAAACTAGTCCGAACACCCACGGTTATAAAAAAAAAAGTTGAGAGCGGAGAGCGGGACAAAAACGACATTCAAGAAATATGCAGAGGCCTAGGGCAAAAAATGTATACAGAGGGCTTACATTTCTGACAGGAATCACAAATGGCAAAAAAATCAATAGATAAAGAAATCATCCATCCGAATGTTTAACATCTTGAGCCTCTACTTTTTCCACAATAAGAAAGACCTTGCCAAAAGAAAATGAAAAAAGAAAAGAAAAGAGAGCAACAAATCCAAATAAACTTTTTAAGTATGTACTCATGTTCGTACAATTGGACATCTGAACTGGCACAACAAAGGGAGCAACAGGCATTTTCCGGTAAGAAGTCTCAAAGTCAATGACATCCAAATCTCGCGTAAGATAGCCTTTGGGTGCTCGTTTATACCCCGATCCACCTTGTTGGATCTTAGTGACTGCATGCAAGGAAGAAGAACACAATGTCTTCTCGTGGAGTTGTGAAACGTTTTGCAGTTTGAAGTTTAAAGGGGATACAACTGACTTTTATTACCCTGTCTCCAAACTACCACGGATCAGTTCTGACAAGACATCAACCCATGTGTCAGGAACACCAGGTAAGCACCAGTGCATGCAGTCCTGACCCCAGATTGCCACTGCATCCTTCTTTCCCAACCAAATTGCAGGATGGGCATCTGCTCTGAACTCACTCAAATGAGTCAGATCAAGCAGTCGAATCCCCGTGCCTTGCAAAGCATCTTCAATCAGATGGTTCAGCTGTCTCGCTTCTTTGTTCACACCCTTGTTCCTGGGATCAAACCATAAGTCAAGCTGTCCAGGTATCAGGACCAAATTTGAGCAGAAAAGTGAGGGAAGGATATGGGAAATATCCCAATATACATCAATAAAAAACATGACAGAAATCATAATGTTTGTACATGACTTTAACATCTATCAGGACTTAGATGGGTGCTCTGAAAAAATACCTAAAACCATGATAAGGAGGCACGAAAGTGCAGATGGTCCTCATCGATTCATACCTGGAATTCCTGTAGTGGCTCACTGAACACGCAGCTACCATTTTGATTCCACTCACCACCAAAAAAATGCCTTGGTGATTGCAAACGCCAGAATTTGAGTGTCCTGCTGGGAACTTGCTTTTGTATGTAAGAGACCATATTCTCCAGAACAACTTTAAATCCATCCAACATCTCAATGGGGGGAAATATTGGTTGTCCCCCACGATAAAAGACAAGTGGTTTCTCTTTCGGGAATTTATCATAACCCCACCTGTTCAAGACCAAGTGAGAAAGCATACTCAGATAGCCATGAAACGTGTGAGAGACCAGAATGTTAAGATCATCTCATGAGGTGCCAACTGAAAGGCTTCTTTTTTTTTTTTTTAACTCAACGGAATGCAGAAAAGTGTATTTTACAACCTTAAAAGGTTTCTGATTTGTGCCAATTTTTTACACATTTTTTTCTGAATTAAATTGTCTTCCTCCTCTAGAAGCAATTCTATATACTATGCTCCTACTTATGCCCATATGAAAACATATAACTATTTCAATCGGCCAGGTCTGCCAATTAACATCGTTCTTTTACAAAAGTTATCTTGTCTTCTCATTTATTGCGTAAACGCCTCAAGTAAACATGTAAGAAGAATTAAATTAATAGGGATGCAGGATATTAATACTTTTTTTTTATAAGATGCAGGATATTAATACTTATGGTATGAAAATGCATCATGCCTTTATTTTCATAGCTATACGAATAAATGGTATGGGTAGTGATGTTTAAAAGCGCCCGAGTAGTTTGACTCTGAATCTATTAAAAACATGTCCATGAAAAGAATGAATATGATGCAGCTAAAAAAGAAAAGTACATGAGTATCATTACATACTTCCTATCTTCTCCCAAAAAGAAAAAGGAAAGCTAATTAATTCCTAATTAAGAGGGCCGATCGGTCTCATATACCTGTATTTTTGCAGTGATTACAACTAGAAAATACAAGTATATCAATGCTGATGAGTCCATAGCATTCATTAAAAATAAAAATAAAAGGAAATAATACATTGACCAACCTATTCTGTGAATTAGCAAATATTAAAAGGGATTTACCAATGGCCAGTATTGTAAACAAGGACATGATAGAAGTCACTGATGTTGACCCAATCATCTGCAGGAATATCAACGTCAACTCGATATATTCCTTTCAGTCCATCCTGATCATCAACTGTTGACTGTTTTGGCTGCCACCTTTGTTTAATCAGTTACGAGCAAGTAAGGTTGCCATTTCCAAAATTCATAAAGATGAAAACGCAACTTCAGCTGAGATACTTAGCAAGATTTTAATCAAGTTTCGGTTTAGAGGAATCATCAAATCCTGTCAAATCCACTGAGAACCCAACTGAACCAGATATGTGAAAAGAAGAAGAATTACTATCCAATCACTTTTTTTTTTATTATTATTATTACTATCTCAGGTATATACAATTTGTAAAGTATCGACCAATAGGTATATTCACTGATCACAATGAGTGACACCACAAACATGCAGCTGTCAGTTGGGTCATTATATCAATCACAGGCATAGAATGCAGTTAAGAAAACGCTAATTATCAGAAGCACTCCAAAAAAGTATAACATATTATTGGATGAGATTGCATAATTGGCATCCACTAAAACTTGCATTTCTACTTTAACCATTAATTTCTGTGACTATCTACCCTTTCACAACCCTGAGCATAGCTTAATAGCACCAGAGGCCAATCAAGTCGCAGCTTTATGTTCAAACAGTCAAAACTATCAGATTGTTATCATTACAATCACCCAAAGCTTTCCACGGAAAACCAAACACTTTAGCAGCAAATTCAACTAATCCAGAAAAAACTCCACATCTAACCAAGCATGCATCCAAAGTAACACTGGATAAAGTTTGCTTTAAGCCTAAACTTTACAATTGAAATGGGAAAGAAAAAGTAGTAAGCAAAATTGGATGACCCAATATGCAATTTTCACCTTGATCTCATCACGTCCAGGAAATTATATATTTGATTTTTTGGAAGAAATATATGGACATTACTCCAGCATGTCATTAACTTCTTGTTGCATCCAGCATTTCTTCGGGAACTCCACAAAAATATAGTCATTTTACCAAAATTCCCACTTTATCATTTATTACAATCACACCACGATTCATTTGGAAATAATTTTAAAACGGGAAAGCATACCATTTATCATGGTTATCAAAATAATTCTCGTGTAACTTCCATTTCTAAAACCAAGCCATCAACATAATGATTACACTGGTTAAATGAATCATTTTTGTTTCGTTTATCATAATACATTCGCTCATACATGCCATATATGATCGTTCATTGCAATTCATATCGATGTTAGTGATACTTGCTAAATCTATCGGGTCTCTTTAGCTGCATCATCAACACAAAACTCTCTTTATGAATCCACGAGTGTTAATTTCACTACCACGATATCAATGACACTAGCACGATACTTTGTTTCACCTATTACTGACCCATAACAGCCATCACATTAGACAAAAACTGAATGTTGTGGCACAATGTAAACACTTACAACAGAATTTTATAAACAAAGAAAATCCCACAAACATTATCTAATAAAAGAATAAACTAAAACTTACTGGTATTTTGCTAGCAAAACGGCCCGATGATACCCCACCGTGACATTGAACTTGGGAAAAAAAGCACCTTTCCAAGCCCCTTTCTTCTTCCACTTTCTGGCACCCATGTCAGCCACTCTAAGCACACACAAGAAGGACACCAGGAAGTTTTCGTTCAGTGAGTCCCCAATAAACCCAATATTCTTGTTCCTCATCAGACCCAGAAAGCGAGCTGGATCAATCCGAGGCAGAGCACATGATTCGGGTACCCATTTCCAGGAATTGATGAGACCCATGTTTTCTCTTTGGTTTTTGAGACAGTTCCAGGCGTTTCGGTGGAATGGGCACGTGTGGTCGTAGAGGGGTTTGCTGGTGGGATCGAGGACCCAGTGGCCTTTGAAGAGGTTGCAAAGAGGTCGGTTTGGAGGTGGGACAGCGGGTGGGGGGTGAGAGAGGAGAGAGGAATAGAAGGAAAGGAGGAGGAGAGTGAGGAAGATTAGGCATGGGAAGACGGGCGAGAGGAGCTTAGGAGGCATTCTGGTGCATCGCCTACGGCCCCCGAAGATACAGACCGGCTTCTCTAGATCGAGGAGTCCGTATATTGTGTATACACACACGTTGCCCCGATTTCCGACGGTTTGTGCAAATTAGAGTATTAACATTGAATGGCATTTATTTTTAAAATTTTGATTAATAGGTAATTTTTTTATTTTTAGTTAATTATTTAAAATTTAAAATTTAAATTGAATTAATCATTATGTTTTTTATAATAATAAAATTTTATTTTTTTTATTTTTTAATTAATTTTTATTTTATTTTCATAATTTTCAATAACTTCAAACAAATCATATTTATTTTTATTTTTACAATTCAACAATCCATAATATAATAATTTCATATAAATAAAAATTTCATATTTATAATATAATAATCTTAAAAAATATTTTTAGATTTGTTATAGTTCTTTTTATATTTAAAAATAATAATAAATTTATTGTAATTTATAATTTGAATGAAAATAATTTAATTAATTTAATATAAAACAAATATAGATAATATTTATTAAATTTAAAAATAAAAAGATATTTGACTAATTCAATATCAATAATCTTATTGAATATATGTTTCTGTGTCCACAATTTTTTTTCACAGGCAAATAATTTGAAGAACAATAATGTTATTCTCAAGTTAACGGGGAATCTTCAACGGACTACCTTGTCACGTACACGTCCTACAGTAAGGTAAATTTATAATTAATAAATAAATCAGCATTATTTAAACATGCGTACCTGTCATATATTAGACAAAGATAAGAACTTTATGGTCATTTTAACAAGTTCTAAAAGTAAATGAATAATCTTATAACTATTTTTTATTTTACAATTATAATAAAAAAATAATTATATAATATTAAAATGTAATTGTAATAAAATAATATGATTTATTAATTATTTAAAAATAAATTAAGTTACTTATAAACAAAAACAAGAAGAATCCCACGACTTCCATCAAATTAGAATATAATATACAACATCAAACCTTGACTGATCGGACCCCTACTTTCCCAAGACAAAAGACAGAGTGGACGAGAGAAGCAGTCATTAAAGCAGCAGAGGAACCTACCCACCCCATCCATCCATCTATCCATCCCCATTATTAAAAATTAAAATCAATCACTCCTAATATTAATATTTTAAATTAAGTTAAAATGAGTTGAATTTTTTAATAAATAGTAATAAATTTAGATGATAGAATGAGTTTTATAAGACTTATTTAAGATAAATTTAGATATATTTAAATGTTAAGATGAATTTAGATATATTTATAAAAAATTAGAAAAATTTTAAGTATTACGTGAAAAGAAATTTTAAATTGAGATAAACCTAATCCAAATAAGACCTTAAATCTAATTTAAATAATAAATATATCTTACTATTATTTATTATTTTATTATTATTTATTACATATTATTTTTTATTTTTTATTAATTTTAATATTTTACCCTTATTTTTTCACAATTACTTATAAAAATGAGTAATTCTACATACAACCGTGAAGTGCGTAACCGCCGCGTAATCGCTTTGAAAAAAAGTAGAGTCTATTATTAAAAAATTAATTTTTTTCATATGAATCCCATATTTTATTCATTTTTTTCAAAACGATTACGCGACGGTTACACAATTCACGATTGTAAGTATCTTTTCTCCGTAAAAATACCTCAAATATTTCACTGCCGAAACACAACCTACTTAAGTCCTCTCAGTCATGATAGCAGACGTACACGCAGTCGCATTTCTCTACCGTATGATATCTCTCTTCCACCACTTGCATTCCTCTCGCTTCTCCGTCTCAATCATCCCCGCTTCGATCTCGTCTCTCGGCTCTTTCCCTCTCCTCTTCCCCTGGTACACCTTCCCTTCCACGACACTCCCTCTAACATATATCTTCACATGTGGATTTTTTGTTGATTTTTTTTTTTTTTTTAATTAGTGCGTATGGTTCTTTCTTTCTTCTTCTTTTTTTCTTTCTTAAAAAATTTATGTATTTAAGTTGTTTTAGCCCAACTCCCATTTAGCTTAGCAGATGTTGGGTTTCCTTGATGTATGAATCCCGTAGGAAAATAGTGGTCTGATCTGTCAAGTTTTGATATTGTATATTCCAATTTGATGGAAGTTGTGGGGTTCTTTTTGGTTTTTGTTTATTTCGTTTAGGACTTGTTAAACTGACCACAAAGTTCTTATCTTGTCTGATACATGACAGGTATGCATGTTTTAATAATGCCGATTTCTTTATCAATTATAAATTTCCCTTACTAGTTATATATGTTTCCCATCACGTTGTAAGTGGTAACTGCATGTTTATGAAAGAGAGGCTGTTAATTGTATGGAATGAAAATTTTAGAAAAAAAAGAAGGAATTACTAGTGGGAAACGTATTGGACTTGAACCATACATGCTTTCAGCACTCACTGACTGAACTAACTCACTTTAATTTTGCGGCACATTGTTTGGTCTGATCAGATATTGTCGTTAGGGGAACATGTGTTGTGCTATGGCGCCACGAGTCATATGACGTCACCTTGTAATGCTATTTGAGCTACGTCTCCGGATCATGTTGCACAAACACATACACTACAGATATATGATTTTAATCGAATGTTATCTTGAAATCCGTTTTTTTTTTTTACTTGAAGTTTTTCAGGCAATTACCATTATTTTTTACTCGTATTTTTCCTTTTTCTTACTTGAAAGCTAGTGTGTGCAATTGCAGACATGGATGGTGGTGCAGGGCCAAGTTTGTTTCCATTGCACCGATGCAAAACTCTCCATCTGGTTGGTACCCAAATCTGCTTTTCAATTATGTACAATGTCCATCATGGATCTAAACCTGCTATAAATTTGTCTGAAGGACATTCAAGTTTGCCTTCTTTCTTGGCTTTTGTTCGCAACTTAAGGCCTTGTGGTCTTTTAAAACCATACATCCAGGTGAGGCACGGACAAGGAATCCACAATGTAGAGGGAGATAAGAATTACAAGGCATACTTGTCTCCTGACTACTTTGATGCACACCTAACTCCACTAGGCTGGCAGCAGGTATGAAGCAAGTCATTATTACAATTTTATCTACAATTTTACCCTTGCTGGAAAGATCGCCATACCCCATTGAAAAATGTTGCTCGAGTTTTTTTTTGCTGTTGTTGCAGGTTGATAATTTGCGAAAGCATGTTCATGCATCTGGGTTATCCAAGACGATTGATTTAGTCATTACATCCCCATTGCTAAGGTTTTTATGTCAGCTTATTGTAATCCTCTTCATGGCCATTCATTGATATCTTTTCACATTTCTGTTTAAATCTAGAAGTAGTTCTTCTTCCTTCTGTGGTTTTTTTCTTTCAGTCATAATCAGTTTTGATATTTGAATTGATGTCTAGTAATATTTTCTGAAAGATAGGTGGAAGTTTTTGTTTCTTGAATTGAAGTTCAAACGTTCATCTTGATTCTCACTCTCACTCTCACTCTCTTTTCTTGATTGTGGAAGTTGCACTCCAAAATGTTCACCAAAATTTACAGTTCTGATGGGATTATATAATCAGCTGAAAGGAAATTCAAACATGGGTTTGATTCACACCCCATTTCCTGAGAAATAATTACCATCCAAAAAGAGGAAAAAACAGGGTCTTTATCTAAAGGAATGTATTGAGATAGGGCAAGTGTTTAGAACATGCTTGTATTTGGAACAGTAATTTAAATATCTATGGCGTTTATTTGTTTGATGGGATTGATAGACTATGGTCATTTTTGCAATGGTTATGCAGAAAGGCTCCAGTAGAGAGAGGATATACAAAATTCAAAATTAAGTTTTTTACCTACTTAACTTAATTTAGTTGTTATGCTTCTTTTCGACAATGGATTTGGTTCTTTAGTTGTTATCTTCCCTGAAAAGACATATTTCATGATTTATGTCGCAAAAGTCAACATTTTACTCATGTTCACTTGATTATAGGACTATACAAACTGTCAACATTTTACTCATGTTCACTTGATTATAGGACTATACAAACTGCTGTTGGAGTATTTGGTGGTGAGGGCTATGCAGATAAGGCGGATGTACTGCCTCTAATGGTGGCGAATGCGGGAAATAGTGGCCGTGCTGCAATCTCAAGTCTTAATTGCCCACCAATCATAGCAGTAGAGCATTGTCGAGAACATTTGGTATGTCTTGTGAATATTTACATTCTCCTTTCTTGCAATTACACTTGCCTTCCATCAGATGAGAGTGAATCAGATTGTTAATGGCCGAGTAACTTAGTTGTTGGCTGTGTAAAACCCACCCCAAGATCATGCCTACAAGACTACTTTTAAATACTTCTTATCTATCGAGTATAAAATCTTGACAGTATCTCATGGAAGAAAATGCTTTCTGTAGGCAAGAGTGTCAATTGTTCCATTTGTGCCTTGATAATTTGGCTTGGTTTTGCTAATTTTAACAGCACAAATTTCAGAAATGTCTGATTCAACTTTGAACAGAGACAATTCAAGGAACACGTTTCATATATATTAGACCATAGATATTTTTCTTACTTCTAATGAGCTTAGTACTTTTTTTCTGATGAATTCATTTTTTTCTGCATATAAACTAAACATGACAGTACAAGATGCAAATGCACAGAGAGAACATACCACAGGGAAAAAAGGAAACTGGTCAAACAGCTAGCTGCCACATGGCATATGAGTTGCTCAAAAGCTTATTACAATGGCTCTTAATGATAAATGCATTGTTTGAGACATCGAACATGCTGCAAATTCTGTTAGAAAACCACATTGATAAAAAGACAATACGTGCATGCAATAGTCCCGGTAAAAACCCAATGTACATCACTAGAATGTCCCCACTGAAGAAGTCTATCTTCAGTAGTGAACCTATTGTGAATAACCAGCCATGCTTTAAAGCTCACATTTGGAGAACCAAATTAGCCTCCACCTAGCCACCACTGGCGGGGCACTCAAAATCTAAATTTAGATAGCATATAATATGTACGCTGAAATATGACCTATTAAAAAATGTATGTGCGCTGAACTATGGGGAAGTGTACTCTGTATGGATAAGAGCCTTTGACCTTGCAGCGGGCAATGCCCAACTGCCTCATTGAATGATCTCTAAAGCTACTTTTGTTCTGTATATCTCTGGTTGCAGGGAGTTCACCCTTGTGATAAAAGGAGAAACATCAGTGACTATCAGTTCCTTTTCCCTGCAATTGATTTTTCTCCGGCAAGTACTTTGATAAAGTAGATCTAGAGGCAGCAATACAGTTACTAGTGAACGTTCGTTTTTTCCTTGGATTCCCTGATGAATAACTTTCAGATTTCTATGCAGATAGAAAATGACGAGGATGTATTATGGAAGGCCAATATTAGAGAGACAAAGGAAGAAGTTGCAGCTAGGGGATTGAAGTTTATGAACTGGTGATGATGACCTTTGTTCACTATCAGAACTCTGGATTTGGGTCAATGCATTTAGGCTCTAAATGCATTCAAACAGTACCTCACTGATACTTCAACCACCAATTACACGGAAAACTGCAATTGATTGTTTAATGTGCTATCATCTTCGAGTTTAACTTGTGCAATTGATTGTTTAATGTGCTTTCATTTTAGAGGACAAACTTTATTTTAGTTGACCACGAGCTTTTCTAGGATTGTTAGCTTAATCCTTTTTTTATAAGTAAGAGTAAAGCTAGCTTTAGAGCTCGTTTGGACACTTGGACTATCTCATAATTCTGTGAATAGTAGTGAAATGGTTTGAGTTAAGATGTTTTATTGGGATTTGGAAAAGGAGAGAGAAAAAGTTAAATAAAAATATTAATTGTTGGAGTATAATTTTTAAATATTATTTTTGTTTTGAAGCTTGTAAATGTTGTATTGATTGTTGTGTTTTCTTTTGAAAATGTGTATTGGTTTTTGTGTTTAAATAATTATTAGGGAATAATTAGTTGAAAAAGTTGAAGATTTAAAATTGTAAAGTGTTTTGTGTTTGAGTGATGTTTGGGAGCACTATCTAAGGCCTCTACACCATGCACCATCCACATAGCATAATTTGATTTGTAAGATTCAAATTTTAAAATTTATTTTCCAAATCAAATTATGTCATGTGGATGGTGTGTGATGTAGAGGTCTTAGAATAAAGTTATTTGATGTTTGAAAATGAAATTATGAGAAGTTTTGAGAATTTTGAGAATTATGTGACTCATCTTTGTATCCAAACGTCCCCTTACTCTTATATTGTTTAATATAAACTGTTTAGCTTATCAGGTCTTTCAAGATCTTTTTTTTGCGAGAACAAAATACCTTTCGAGAACTCTTCATGATTCCTTATTAACTTTTGTGGGGTATGAATCTAAAGGGGCAATGGATCTCAAGAAGTATCTAAAGTCACAAGTTTTGGATTGATTTTCTCAATATAATGGTTCCGGATTAGCTGTACAGTTTACCACATAGAGTATTGTTATAGCACTGTAAGCGCGTGCACAACACACACACTCGCGCGCACACACACACACACACACACATATATATATATGACTTTGACGTGATTGTATGTGGGACCTAAGCTTTTCTTTGAATTTCTTTCTCAGGTTGTGGACAAGGAAAGAGAAGGAGATAGCAATTGTTACCCACAGTGGATTCTTGTTTCATACGCTAACTTTGTTTGGAAATGACTGTCACCCTTTGGTGAAAAAAGAAATATGCAAACAGTAAGTACCTATGATGCCTTTTATTTATTTTAGAGATACTATGACCGCACCCTTCAAACATGAAACATAAACTCAGTTGATATGGATGCTCCTTTTAGTGTGTTACCCCACGTTCTCCTGGGTACGTAAGATACAATATTCCCTACACGAGTTTTTTCCTCTACTTTTTCCCCATATTCTCTAGCTTAATACTCTTTTGTCCTGAGAAACTGCATAATGCTAATGTCTGAGTACAAATGCGTGTCTTTGCATGTCCTCCATGTGCGGTAAAATTTATATTTTTCTCATCTTTTAGCTGTAATGTGATAAATTCGATATATTTTCTTTTCCTTTGTGTATACGTGTGTATATCTTAGAATGTGCCTTTTTTTCTTTGGGTAGAGCATCAGTTATAAGGTAACTACTTCAAATAAAAATTAATAGGCTGATGATGCAGAATCAGTTGTTAACTCATTTGTGAATGAGAAATAACTTTTGCAACATGTTCTTACAGCTTTGCGAATTGTGAGCTTCGTTCTATGGTCATTGTTGATAGAAGGTGAGTTCATGAACCTTCACGACCGCAAGAGACTTCGTCCCATTCAGGATTCGTAATGATTTCTCTTCTTTTGCCAGTATGGCAGGTTCAGATGACTCGACAACTAATTATCCAGGAAAGATACCTTCTGGGCTTGATCTCCCAAGTGATGTTGCGGTCGAGAAGAAATTGGAGAAAGAAGAGCCAGATTCTGGATTTACATAGTAAAAGAAGTGCCACAAGTTTTAAGTGGTGAGCAAGGAGTTCCATGATATGATAAAAAAAAAAAAAAAAGCATTCTTCCAAGCCCTGGTTTCGTACTAGACATTCCAACATGTTCTGCTGGTATCTTTAGAACTTATATTCAAATAGAGGAGTTTGAATCTGATTAATCAACGAAGGGATGAACATTGATTCCTTTTTTAATGAAAATTGGATGAACTAGATAATTAGGTGATAGAGACACTGTAATAGAGTCGATATCCGGAGCAACTCAAGCCAATCTACGACTGTTCATCACCATACCCTTCCTACACCACCCTCTTGTTAGACAATGAGCGATATACTGTTTGTTGTCGTTATGAAATCGATTTCTCTGTTATGCTAGTCTGTTGGTGCTACAGCCTGCAGCTGCTACAAGGATTTAAGTACCCGAGAGCGGAACAACGTCAACAAGAAACTTCCAATTGTGCTCTGAAATCCCTAAGCCGGGTGGCCCGGGGGCTTAGGTATATAT
The DNA here is from genome assembly GCF_001411555.2 of Juglans regia. NCBI lineage: Eukaryota > Viridiplantae > Streptophyta > Magnoliopsida > Fagales > Juglandaceae > Juglans > Juglans regia. The sequence goes on from NC_049913.1 coordinate 2,393,776, forward strand.
GAACATGGCAAACAAGAGAACCTGATTCTCAACGCAATTCAGTCTCTTAACTGTTTTCTTAACAACTACAGGGTACCGGGTCTCGTGCTGAAGCCAATTACATACAAACCTCGAGGAAGTTGATGAAAACGTCTACAACTTATCCAATAGAAGATGGATATTTATTGTCACAACGGATCAATTTCAACAAGGAAACTGATGTTGGACGTGGGCCAATTAGCATAGAATCCTGACATATTGCGTTTTAACAAATGGCTATCACGAGCACAGCAAGAGGCAGCACTTTAGTTAGTCTTCAGAACGTCATAAAAAGACACAGGCCTCTTCTTGGACTTTACACACAGTTCCTGAAAAGACATAAGATGTGGGTCACGGCATGCCCTACAAATTATCAATTTTCTTTCCCTCAATAATATATATATAAGAACTGATGATACCTCTATAGCAGAAGCCACACGCAAAAGAGAAGCTTCACCCCATGGACGGCCTATTAGTTGCAAACCTATTGGAAGTCCTTGTTTATCAAAACCGACCTGAAAGTTATAAAATTGATCCACAATAAGATAATAAGACAACAGAAGAGTGAACACCAAAGGTGGTCACAAAACACCTTTGGTGTTCATATGCCATTGCTTTGAATAATGATTGAATGTAATGGGCTATCAAGCACCTAGGAGCTGTGCCAAAAAAATAAATAAATTAATAGGTTACAAGATTGACTTCAAACTCCTTGAAATTAGCTTTATTTGTTAAGGCTTGGGTTGAACACTTGAGCTCAAATACCAATTGTTTGAATTTTCACGAAGGGTTCAAATTCTCTTTTCTTTTTTTGAAAACAATGAGAATAATTCAAAGGTCAACACTAAAACAAACAGAAAGTGCTTTTAAACATAATTTAGGAAGTAAATCTTACAGAGATAGGTGAGGGTAAGATTAAAGAGTGCTTTCTCAAGGTCAAAATATGTGAAAGAAGTTTCCACTAGGATTGTATGCATAATAAATTGCTTACTAATTAGCATATGATATGGAAGGGGAAACAAAATGCCATCAACTGATCAACCCAATCAGTTATTTGAGATTTCAACATCAACCCAGCTTGGGAAGTAGGGCTACAGTTTATTTACATTATTAGACATCCATATATGTTTCAGAGTAACATAATATTGATTGTTCCTCCAATTATCCAGCACCTTATGTTCTACTTAAGAAAAGAAACAGAAAAATCAAGAAAAAAATCAACACTTGGATTTCCATTTTTTTTCCTTTTTATATTTCTTACTCTTCGGATTAAAATTTTACAGATCTTGCTTCCAAATGCATTATGATCGGTGGGAATTCTTGCAACATTTGTAGAAAAGCACAAATGTATATTCATAATTGATGATGTAGGTAGAAGTCTACACATACTTACCGAGAATGAAAGCGAACAGCTGGGAATAGGTATGTAATGACAACACAAAGATATGAGTTTAAGAATAAGACATGCATCACTCACAGGCACAGAAATGGCAGGAAGTCCAAGAAGATTAGCTGCAATGACAAACCGCATAAGATCACCTGAAAAACAAGAGGAAGGAGACTTTAAAAAATGGTAAGAGGTGTATAAACTATGCATACAAAGTAGATGTACCAGGAAACAACGTTGTACTACAGATGTAGCATGAAGAGACATAAAATGGAGAATCTCGTGAGAAAAAGGGAAACTGGCCATTTGCCTATTTTGCAATTTCAAATTGGAGATAATTGAATCTACAATACCAGAACATGCCCATAGAACAATCTCGAATTTTAGAAATTGGAGATAATTCAATCTAAAATAACAAAAAGAGACATGCCCTAATTTACAATTTCATATGGTCAATTGTAGCTTTAGAATTTGATCAGCCATCTCAAGCTTTGCAAGGTTTTAGAATCTCATGCAGTGATATAACTACATCCCACTGCTCCAAGTAGCTTAGGTGCTATTTTCAGATTAAGGGCATTAAGAGGTACATATGCTCGTACCTGGAGTAACATGCTACATGGGATGAAATGATAGAAGCGTAAATTGGTCTCGTGGGATAAACAAGGTCTCTTGGGCCTTCTGTGGAGTTCTAAAACATATTAGGCCCATTGAGGCCTTCAACGACAGGTTAAAGTTATGGAATATAATGAATATTTTTCGGTTGCAGATTTGGAAACAATCATCTCGGTTGAAAAATCATCTTGGATGAAAAATCACTTTTTCAATTCATACTTTTCAAATGACAGAATAATCTTTTGATGAACATACCTGTAACCTGCATGTCTGTCTCCCCATGTTGAAGTGCACTAGGAGGTATCACGGGAGCTGTCATGCTGTTATGCATTGAAAGATTATTCTGTCCAGTTACGATATCTCAAAGAAAAATATCATATGCAGGTTACACATGATAATCAATTAGAAGTAAACAAGTGCCCAATTAAAATTAGTATTTTCTTTGAAAAGCAGAGTAAGACTATGTACTGAAACTCTAACTAGAAGCAAATGGCTAAAGTAACTCCCAGAAACTGACAAAGAAAAGATCGAGCTTGTTCAGAATGTGCATAATATAAACCTAAATATAAGCTTTGTAAAAAATATGCCTAAAAGGATCGTGATCAGACTGGATCAGGCATTTAGTCAATAATTACCAGGAAACCGAAGACCGAGAAAAAAAAAAGAAAAAAAAAAAGCAAAAAGAAAAAAAGAAGATAATTATTCAATACTTCTATAAAAAGAGCCAGAAAAGAACTGTAGTACCACAGTGATGGACTGTAGTAGTCCATATCCAAATTCAGTCCCAATTGGATTAATTATGTATATCATGATCTGATCCGTTAGCTGCACTTATTATCAAAGTGATCAGTTAAGCTTACATACCCTGTTGTTGGGGTCACTATGACATCAACGTTCTTGAATATTGCCATGTGATGGTACATAATCCTTCGCCTGAAGTGTATATGCAAAAAACTATAAGATATCTAAATTAGACCAAGCAAAGAGCATTTGAGTATCTCACTTATTATAATACAGTCTTAAATGAGGATGTAATAGATGATAAAATGCGTTAGATATTTTAAGTTCTATGTCTATGACATTTAAACCATATTTTTCTGAAAATGATGGTGTAAACCATTGTGTAAAGAGGATGGGTAAAATTAGATCTATAACATCTGACATAAGTTGGCATGATATATCGAAGAAGTATCTCAGATATTTCCCCAAGGGTCTCTGAGAAAAGAAGATCAATAAGCATATAATGAGCATCCCCCAGTTCTCCATATCATGCATCTTGAAAGAAATCTAAAACAAGAGCCTTCTGAAGATATGATATCATTCATTGTGTGAAGAATGAACAAGAAAACTAGACCTAAAACGTATGGAAGGAACTATTTTCTGGAGGTCCATCAGGCCTGGTCAAGGTGCCACACATCATGGTAGGAATAGGGTGCCCCTGCGCCTGGATACTTTTAAGAGCTTATGAACAACCATAAATAGTAGATAAATATATCCAGAAAAGACATATGGGTCTTTTATTCTATGAAAACTCATGAGCAATCAAAAACAAGGTTGTCATGTCTTAACAAACAAAAAGTTGGAAACAAGACCACTCTGCCCATTCTCGTGACCCGCTTTTGGGTTTTCCAAAGAGCTCTCCAAGTTTTCATTGGTAATTTTGTATTAATCAGCTTCACCCAGAGATGGAAAATTCAATGCATCATTTCAGAAAGCACGGTACTGTAGCTTTTAACATGCACGAGATTAGAAGTAAATCAGTCATTAATTTACTAGTCTTTCACATCCAGTACAATTCATGAAAAATCCCTTGAAAAGGAAACAAGGAAAGAAAAAGAACATCTATGGAGCAGTGTGTAAATATTAGAGATACGAAGTGGGAGATAGATGATAAGCCTTTCATTTCGCTAGATTCCTACCCTGAAGATCACATATCTACTTAAGAGGGAGAATCAATCCCTCTTTTATGAAACATCATAGACCTTCCTGAAAATCCATGTAAACTAAGGAAGCTTGTAAGGATTAGACAATTCCGATATAAATTATGAAGAATCAATTATCTGAACAGCATACATAGTCTGATGCAGTAAATGATCGTTATTATGACTCACCTGAGACACTGGGCAGCAACATAGTCTGATGCAGTAAATGATCGAAAAAGGGCCAAACTAGTACGAGTATCGTATGTCATTCTCGCAGCTTTCCTTCAGAATGACAAAAGGAGGGAGAACGTATCAATTTAATATAATGCCACCATTAGTTCTGTCTTTTTTATAAATAATGTCATCCTTGGATAATAATAGCAATCACTCTGAAAAATTCCATTAACTTGTAGAAAGGTCTTTGTTCCAGTTTCAGCATACAATAAACCTACTATGTAATGTTCCTTCGACAAAGGCAAAGAAACATACCCATCCTCACAATCAGGATTCACGGAACACAGCATTTCAGATCCAATTGAAACAAGATGAGCATTGCGCATCTCCTGGAGCTCGGGTATAACAATTTCCACCATCTTGAAAAATAATACATGAAATATGAAGCATCTAACCAGTGTGATTGAATAAGCACTTTAATTCTCAAGTTCAAATGTATTTTCAGAGCAAACTATTAGCATGTCAAAGGACAGAAAAAGCCATTTTATTTCAAAACTAAATAACAAAAGGGTGAATGGTAAAATAGTTATAAAGTGCATAGTAGTCATAATGCACTTACTCTACAACCATGAGCTTTGCACAGCAAACCTAGAATATCTTCACACTGATCAGAAATATCAGTCGAGTTTACATCATTGAACCACTGCAGCAGAAAAATTATACTCTTACAATGGCGTCTATATCTAAAGCAGTTAAATTTCATCCACTTTGGTGAAAACCAATGTGAGATTACCGTTGTATACTTTCCAATTCGCAATGATTCCAAAGCATTTAAACTGTCGCGTGCTGACAGTATTGGCAAACAAGGTGCGGACTACAAATCAAGTAAAATGGTTAAATTTAAATGTGATACACAGTTCAAATAGTTAAACAAAGGTGCATCATAATTAACAGTTTAGAGGAATAAAAACTATCAAAGATATCATAGGCATGTCTATTCCGAGCTATATAAATAACTAATTCCACTTACAAAAATGATAACTATTCCAACTAAATGCCCTGAACAATTGGAAGAAATTAAAAAGGACCATGTAACTCAACTAAGCCATAATCCAAACTGAATTGGGAAAATAAATGAGAACCAGTGAAGTAACTGACAACTTGGTTCTAGAAAAATTAAACAAATCAGCAGTCAATGCAAATGCATCATTGGAATGATGATGAGCTGTAAGAGATTTTGAATTCCACTTCTGGATTTATTGTAATCAATGGGGCATGCATCTTCTTTTTATGTTTTTGCTACGCACTCCCTGTCTCATATTTTTGGTCTATTCTATTTTGGGACATTGCCTACTTTGAAAAGTCAATGGACACAATTTTAATAACCTTCCCAACTTGCCCTCCATTCAAGAAGTCTACACCCATTTTTTTCCTTGACTTTATTTGAGTTCAAATTAAGGAGGGTAATATTGGAAACTTATGAGTTTTATGTGAAAAACAATGCATTAGATGATGTCCCCTTCAAATGTTGGATATCTAAACAGGATCAACAACATGCGATATAGGGGATATTCTTTTATTGACAAATCATGAGATACTAGTCAAATGATTCAATCCTTAAAAAGTAGAGAGATAAATGGAGAAGGTGAACTTGTACATTTTTGTTTTTCGACAAGTAAAAACTTGTATGCTATTTTGATAGGTAATAAGGTTTACTAAGTTACCGGTTGTAAACTGTTTCTATTTGCAAGAGAGGATCCCAAGATTGCTGCATACCTGATAAATTATAGTGCAATGAGATCAAATTAAGGAACATAGCTAGTGTTCTCAACCAAATGGTTACTAACTGCTCACTTAAACAAGCCAATATTTTGTAACATGCATGCATCGAACACTGATGTAATGTACAGAACTGGGAATCCAAGGCATACTTGCAAATAATAGATACTATGAGCAAAAGGATTATGCACTTCAAGTCAAGTCAATATTCCATAATATCCTAAAAAATGGACATTCCAATTTGGGTGGTCTTAATGATTCAAGAGTTATGCAATAGAGAGAGAAATATTGATGCAGAACTTAGATGTTTTCCAATGTAACTGATAATACATCAGCAATAGACCCAGGCAAGGAACCAAAATAGGATGGAATTCATAACAAGCCAGAGTACTGATCAACATCGTCACAAGCATGAAATGCTTACACTAGCATGACATCCTCCACTGTTGATGCAATTGGTCCAATAATCTCCACGGTCCCAGCATCACATAATGATCTACAAAGAAAAGGTTCCAAACACAATGATTTTAATCATTCATCCTTAAAAAAATAATAATAATAAAAATCTCTTCCTATAGCATAAAAAGTATCTTCAGTACATTAATGCCATTAAGTAAACGTTTAGAGTGTGAATAACTGAGGACTCCTAGCCCTTCCTATTGGCCATGTTGCAAGGGTTGCACTGATTGAGGCAGAAGCATTAGTCAGACTCATTGCATCCTAAGCCAACTATATTTTAATTGGAGCTTAAGCCATTTCATACTCTTACACACGGGGTACATTAAATTTTTTTTTTTTTTATAAGTAAACAAATTTTATTCATCAAAGAATTAGGCAAATTAAATTTTACCACACATTTAATTATACTCACCTCACAGAGTTTTTTCTTTCCTTTTTCTTATTACCTTCCTCGCATATGTAGAAGTTAAGATAGAATCCATTCAATTTCTAAAAAGGATTACCAATCCTTAACTTTTCAAGGAATCATTTATCAGTCGTTGTGAATTATCTATTGTTCTCAATATTTTCTACCTTGGTTGGAGGAGGAGGATCATTATAGTAATCATAACTACCACCATTCTTACACAAGAACCACAGTGACTTTTTCCAAGGGGGTTGACCTACAGGATAACTCCAATAATAAATTTACTATTAAATAAAAGAGATATCAGACACTACAATAGAATCTGGAAAACATAGTTTTCATTTTCAAGTAGTGAGCAGTATCGATTTTGTAAAAGCATAGGGCCCAGATATACTAGCAATATATCATCATGATCGATTCCACAGCTGGAAGGCTTACCCTTCCATATCCGTCCGTCCATACGTTGTCTTGAAGCCAACTACACCACAGAGGGATGAAGGAATACGGACTGAACCTGCCTTTTAATGTTACATTAAGCATAAAAAATTAGCAAATAAGAAATGATAATCACAGTGCAGCCAACATATTCTATTTGCACAACCTCCGCCATCTGTTCCAAGTGCAGCAGAGGATAGTCCAGAAGCTACAATTGCTGCAGGACCTGAGGAAGATCCACCAGTATACCTTTCAGGTGCATGAGGATTCCTTGCTGTTCTGCACTTCAAAATACATAAATCAGGGAAATAAATATTGTCTAAACTGGGAGGGAGAAAACAAGGAACTGTTCCCCAAAGAAATTAAAAACTCTCGGTTAAATATCTTATCCAAGAAACCCAAAGGTTAGAGTCCTTATACAAGTATGCATGTACTTATAAAAGGTTATGAAAGAAAGAGTAAACAAAAGATAGTAGTGAGATTCCATTATCTGAAACAAAATATAACATTGAACAATTCCTCAAGTTGCTGATGTCTGTCAGTGCATCCATGTGGAAATATTTTACAAATGAAAAATTATGCAAAATATATATATATATATATATATAATAAGAGAAAAATTATGCAAAATAATTATCTGGAAAGACTAACATGCTCAGTGCATTGAGAGATAGGATTATATTAGCTGGACTAAAAGTTTTTTTCTCAAGGCCTAGCATAACCAAACAGCTAGAAACCGGACATTACCAAACTACTTACAGGTCAGAGTTGGGATTAAGCGGACCCTAAGTAAGTTTCAGGTTGAACCAATCATCACTGGTAAACAGTTAAAATCCAAGCTACGCTCACAAACACACCAACCTGGATAACTAACTATACTATGTTCAAAGTTCGAGCCCTGCCAAGGTTGAATTGGTTCCAGCTTGCATTTTCCCAGCCCAGTTACAAGCATAGTGTCTGGCACACTACTCCGAAGAAAAATCCAACCCAAACCCAACCCACTGACCCATTTCCTTCCCCCCTATCAAGGTGCCCCGAAACTACCAACATAACGGAAAGGTGAAGTTTTCTCCATCTACGTACATTATTATATCTAAAACTGAAGATCTTGACAGCTATTGCAAATGTCCACAAAGTAAAATTAAAGAGTTTTTAGTGGCAATGACTCTAAAATATTTTCAATATTTACACGTCCACTATCCACCATCAATTTGTCTGACTGCACGGATAATTGTCAGTTAAAACTCGTTGGATATCACCTTGCCATAGACATATCGTTCATGTCAAACATCAACATCAGTATTGAAATTGCATTATTTCAACTGCTAAGAAATAAACTTACCCAAAATTAGGGTTATTTCCAGTCGTACCCATGCCAAACTCATGCATATTTGCTTTCCCTAAAAGAATCACACCACAGCTACGCAGTCTTGAAACACAAACTGCATCCTTTTTGACAGAGCGAACCTGATGCATCCATGTACTACCGCCTGTCACAACAAAATGATACTGTGAGTTTGCTAATACATCAAATAAAGTCTGACAATAATTTTTTCAAAAAAAAAAAAAAAACTCCATAGCCATTTACTCTTAGATGGATGAGGAAGGCAATCTATATCATCCTTGATTGCCATGAAAATCCCATCCAATATAGATAACGGCTTTCCTGCATGAACGACATCCAGAAATGCCATAATTATTAAATGGGGTATATTTCCACTGCAGTCAACACAATTATACATGATAAAATTTTACATTAGAGTGAATTACTTGTTATAGTTATTAAACCTGCAAATAGCATCATATGCCTGAATAAAACCATCACAGCTCAGCCTTACCTTCCTCAAACCTTTTTGTAGACGCTGCAGCTTGCTTCCTGACTTCCTCAGCATCAAAGGAAATCAACAAAGGTTGCGGGGGCTTCTTACTGCTGAAGTCCTCGATAATTGGGATGATGCGCTCTGCCACCTACATATCGAAATGGGAACTTTCCTGTTGTAATCCAGGTGAAAATGAACGCGATTACAAGCAAATAATAGAAACTTACTATAGATGGGGTCGCAAGCCCAGACCGATAAGCATAAGCATAATCACGGATCTTCCAGTACTTGAATGGTGGATCTTGATTCCCATTCCAGCTGCCAGGAAGATCGTAATCTGGAAGACACTTCAAAGCCGATTCAACTCGGTCTTCTGGTTTCCCGTCCTCATGAAGGGTGACAACGCCATGTTCTGGTTCTAATTTCAGATCAAACTCATTGAATCATTTCGTGCTAAAAAAAACGTTCTTTAGTAAAGAAAGCGATTACTTGAATTAACAGATGAACAACACAGAAGAACAATAACAATATCTATATATATATATATATATATATATATATATATATATATAGACGCACAAAATATGTTATAACTTTAACCAAACAAAATGAACTAATATTGTCACAAAAAAAGAGAGGGAAAAAACCTTGAGGAGGAAACTCAGGTTTAAACATGGGAGCCTCTGGTATCTCCGTATTCCGCAACATCTGTGTATTGCCAATTCAGTCTCCAATAGCTGGAAATCCAATTGCAATTATAAATTCAAGTTAAGAAGTAACCAAAAAAGAACATACCTCGATAAATTTATTCTTCTTCTTCAAGTAAGATATGAGTAGGGAGCCTATCACCGGCGCTTCAATTATGCTCACAAAAAACTTGAATAGGAACCCCGTCAAATGGGGCGCTGCAAGCCATTGAGACCAATTTAAAAAAAAAAAAAAAAAAAAAAAGTAATTGAGCATATGGATCGGAATACAGTTTTTAAATTTATCACACAAAGATTGCAAGTAACAAAGTTTGCGCATGAAATTTGATCCTGTAAGCGACCTTGGATAGCTTCGGGTTCGTACTTCACGATGGATAAGTCAACCTCCTGGGCCGGCACCATGACACGCTTCTTTCCCATCTTTAGCTACTGGAATCGAAACCAGAAAATGGTTCAGAATTGCAATTTCAATCGCTTAATCTCCTTCAAAGAGGCTATTAATCGTCAAAATGCGCAAAACAGAACCTGGCACAAAGAGAGGGAGTCAGACTGTGGTGAAAAAGGATGCGATACGAAGCGATCAATGGGGTGGTTGAGCCGCTGAAACGCAATTTTAGTAGAGCGTAGAGAAATTGTCTTTTTTTCTTTTTGGCGTTTAGTATATGATGTATTGCATTCGCCTTCCGCAGAATGGAGAAAGGCCGTCCATTACTACTATGACGCATAGGTGCAGTCAATGCTCCCCAAATTTCAGTTTCAGAACTGCGGGTAGTCGAGCGAGTCGGATACAAGTCAACCAGACCCGAACCAACCACCCACCCACTGCCCCGGTTCACTGTTTCGATCGGATGAATGGGAAGGAGAGTAGAAGCTCCAAATTGCTAACCGAAGTTGGTGTTGAACCCTCCGGGGGGGGTGGAATGCGACAGCCCGGGTCAGGCTTCGTTTGTCTGGACGCTTTTAAATGGTGGTAGGTCGGCTCAGGGCCCAGGCATCAGGTCCATTCATTGTACAACTCATCCGCCGACGTCGTTTCTCGCTAAATTGTTTGTTGGCCGGCGGTTGCTGTTGCGGGATCGCGGAGCCGACTTCTCGATAATGCCGTTGAAGATGGGGAGTGTACTATCGTGCCCCTACTAGGATTTGAAGCGCGTGCGGGACACAGCAGTAAAGTTTACGGATGGAGCCTAGGAAGCGGGGTTAGTTTGGACAGTAACCTAATACGTAAATAATAGTGAAAATATTTTAAATTATTATGTTTAATGAAATTTTAGAAAATTAATATTACAAATTTTAATAAATATATTATAAAATTAAAATATAAATTTTTAATATTATTTTTATTTTGAGATTTGAAGAAATTGAATTATGTATTTTATTTTGTTTAGAAGTTTAGAAAAATTTTAGACTCGTTTGGTTACATAGATGAGATGAAAGTTGAAAATTAAATAAAAGAAAAATTCTAGACATAAGTCTCACACTCTGCATACCCATTTAAAAATATATCATTTTACATTTTTATCCACGTAATGAAAATGATTCCAGATATGTTTGTAAGTAAAATAAGATAAAAATATAAAATAACATGTTTTTAAGTGTGTATGAAGGGTGTGAGGCTTATAGGTAGCATTGCTCTAAATAAAATATCATTAAAATATAATTTTTTGATATAAATTTTTTATTTTAAAATTTGAAAAAGTTGAATTAATTATTATATTTTATATGAGTGTTTAAAAAAATTATAATAATTAGATGAGATAAGATTATATGATATAGTTTGTATAACTAAACAAGACATGATTAGGTAATGATTATATGAAAAAATTAGGTTTTGTCTCTCAACTCATCTCAACTCATCTCAACAACTTTTTCAAATTTTAACGTAAAATATAATAAACAATTCAATTTTTTCAAATTTTAAAATATAATAATATTAAAAAATAATATTTTATCATCTCAACTCAACTCACTTTAATATTCAAACACAATCTTAAAATTTTGAAATTGAGAATTATTTATATTTATAATATTTGAATATTATGATGAGATGAGTTTGAAAGATTTTACTATTCAAACCAAACCTTGAAAAAATAGGGCCAGTACTAAGTTTAGTCGCTGAAACAATCTATTTGGTGTACTATCTTACCCAACCCTCTAACAAATAGTTTGATTCGACTTGAGCGATTCAAATTCAGTTGATCACTAAATCGATTTTAATAAATTTTTTGAATCCTTTATTGAACCATTTTAGCCGATCGATTTTAGCCGATTTTAAATCAATTTGAACCGATTCCAACTAATTCAAACCTGTATTTATTTTCAAGTTGTCTAACAACTAAGTTTTTTTTAAAAAAATTTATTGTACAAAAATATAATATAACTAAATATATATTAACCTATTCATTATTGTATTCAATGATAATCACAGAAAATTTGAAAAATAAAACACGTAATTCTTTAATTTTTTTAGTTAAAGAAATAAATTAGAAGATGAATGAATATTTTGTATTAGATTTATAGTTGTGCATAAAATATATTTTGTACGAGGTAAAAAATGTCGACAATTGAGATTAAATACTTAATGAGTATTGTTAGATACAATCCTAGTGAGTGCAAGTCACGCGCACTCCATTTGAAAAAAGTATGATCCACCATTAAAAAGATAAATTTTTTCATGTGAACACATTTATGAAAAATAATATTTGTAGTCATGGAGTGCACAACTGCCGCGCACTCCTCTTTAAAAAAATAAATAAATATGAGATCCATATGAAAAATATAATTTTTTAATAGTGAACTATACTATTTTTCAAAATGAGTGATGCACGATCCATGACTGTATCTAACATTACTCCAAATTTATCAATTTTTTCAAAAAGAATGCGCGATACTTACACACTTTAAGACTGTAAATATCATTTCTCATCACAAGTTTATTGAAATTATTTTTATTGAAATTAGTTAATAAATTTATGCTTTATACTCTTTTATATATGATATTAAATGTTTGAATTGTCATATATATGATTTTTAATACTTCTAACCAACAGTGAGATGCCTGATTCAAAATGATTATGAATTGTTTCATTCATTGAATCGGTCCTTACCTAATTATGATTTTTCAAACATTGATTTCACCTTTCTTTACATTTATTTTAATACGGACATGACAATGTTTTATTTGTAACTTAATTTAAATTTAAAATTAGATTTTATCACGTCAATTATGTAGAGAAAGTATCATCTCGTCTTATTAGGGGTGCTATACATACCATTTGGACGAGGGTGCCACTATCCCACCTCTCGCCCCTACATGGGAGGAGGGACAATTTGGGCCCTCTAACCTTGGCACCGTCCTTCATTGGCGGGTGCCCACGTTTGGATGCCAAGGGTTAATTGGCCCCCATGGGTGTTCACCCACTCTTGCCCACCCACGATGAACAAAAATCAACTCGATATATATATATATACACACACACATGATGGGACAATAAAGAGAGAGATGACAACATGCGACTGAATGCCATAATAGAGAAAGAGGACTCGTAATAGGTTGAATGGAAAGATAGATAGAGGAAAGAGAGAGACAGGAGGAGGGGATGAGTTTTATATCAAATCCTATAATAAAACGATGTCGTTTTATTAAAAAAATTTAATTTTTATAATACATATATAAGAGCATTGGCAATGGCCTAGTCATTTCCAAATCTAAAATTTTACTAGAATCTTAACTTTTGGCTATGGTATTAACTTTTGACTAGTTGAATCTACATTGGACTAGCTATCTTAAAGTGAAAATAATAATATAATATTATATATGTTAATATTATTTTACATTTTTTTTATATTTTGTAAATACACTTCATATATTAATTAATAATTTATATTTTACTTAAAATTATTGTTTCTTCAACCTATTTCTTATACAATGTGCCTAAAATTGCAAGTGTAATAAAAAGGAAATCAAAAGACAAAAGAAATTGAGACAAAACTCTATTCTCATTCATGAAAAGGAATCAAAAATAAGAATGCTGACCTACTAAAATTCAGACATTATGATCTGTCCACTACACTAAAATTCAGACCTACTAAAAATAATAAGAATGACACTATAACAAAAATTTATTTACAAGCAACAAGCCAAAACTGAGTCCACAATCCACAAATAAATACCAACACATTCCTTTTAGGCACCAACACAGTCCACTGTCTAAAATTAGTGTCCTCAACACAGTCCACAGTCCAACATATGAATATAATGAACATTAGTATTGAGCAAGACAATCCACAAATAAATACAAACACATTCCACAGTCCAACACAATCCATAGTCCACAAAGAAATGCAATTCCAGCTCCAATAGTTATAAGTGCACAATAAAAAATGCAAAGCATAACTCATGTATTTCATAATGTTAATCATTTGAATATAATGTTAACCTACCTCACAAACTGTAAAGATGATGGATTTCATAATGTTCCTATACAAAAAACAAGAAACAATTATGAGTTGCAGAAGGTTAAAAGGGTCATTTTCTTTTTTGTTTGCATTCTTAGCTAGGAAAAGCTTATACTTTATGCACATAATAGAGGCAAAACATATTAATGAACAAAAAAAGAAACCTTCCAAACCTTAAGTTCTAGCTAAGAAGCAGTTTGAGGTTCCTTATATGCTCATTGTTTCAAAGGCCGTGCATAAGTTTTGGAAGCATGAAAGTAGTGAAGCAAGATTTACAAAGGATGTGGCAATGGAAGACCTAGTTGTTTCAACATTCAAAAGCCAAACCATCCAACTTCTGAAAAAGCCTTCTTTTTTGCCAAAATTGGCACTATATCAACACTATAGAACTCCACAAATGCAACATTGCTAAATATACAAGTCATTTACACAACAAAATCTAATCATAGAATTTTAGAGAAATCGAATGTAAAAATTACAAATACAGAAATGGAAACGTAAACTGCTTTAAATAGTATTAGAAAACCATAATTCATTTAACTATACCAGGAAAGAACCAAAAACTTGTTTGAAACCATGTTCAATAAGACTGCTTTGGGCTTCCAGCCTCTAGTGACTTTTGTGGCTAATAACTTTTGTTGTAACTTCTTGTCCATGCATATGCAACTGGACACTGATGATTAAAGCAGCAACCTAGAGAATTACCAAAAAAAAATTGTTGCTTCAAAACTGTTATGACTCATGAGCCTGTTCGCAAGGAACATCACTTCTACCTCAAGCCTTTAATGGATCAGCACAAGTCTAAAGGAGCAAAAGATGGTGATCTACAAATCAAACAAGTGAAAAACTTCAAAAAGTCGACTATAATATCTCAGTGGGGGAAAAGTAATAAATGACCATGTTAACCTTTGGAGCAATTTGGCTGAATTGATTAGAAAAGCCTACCATTTTCACTACCTCTTCCCCCCCACCCCCCGACACTTTTCTTTTTAAAGCAAATTCTTAACACAGAATTGAGGACAAAATAATAGTATTCAACGGCTCTTGCCAGAAACCTCATATTTGACTTGCAAAGGTATGCATTTTGTAGTTTGAATATCCATAAGATGGTTACAACGAAAGCATTATGAAGCTATGCATATCCTTGATTAATTTAAATTGGGATTGGCTCTAGATCCTCCCCAACTAATGAGGTACAGCCCACATGATTTGTTTCTTCCATTCTATCCAATCAATATAAGCATAGTACAATACAGAAAACAATTAGATTTTTTAACATGAAAAATTATTCAACCCAATAATTGAATAAACAAAAGCAAGTCACAGAGATTAGGAACTTTAAGAAGGGCATCTGAGAAAGCCACCTGAGAATGAAAATCACGTTCATCAAAACCCATGTAAAGCAAAACACACAGCAAAATCAGAAGAAACCGATAGTACTAGAATAAAAAAACCTTCCTGCAAACAATACCCAAATCATGAAACAGATGGCAAAACCAAAAGTTCTAAACCATCGAAACAGAGTGTTTATCAAAATCCATGTAAAGCAAAACACACAGCAAAATCAAAATCGCAAATCAGTTTGTAAAAAATACCCAAATCGCAATTTTATTGTGACGGATTTGTGGAGGAATGCACAACCTTCTGGACGACGATTCACTGGCAAGGAAGATGGTTTAACAGATGAATGGTCCTTGCAAAGTAAAAAGCACGGTGATTCAATCATTCGGTGAAGAGGAAATGAGAGAAAATAGAAAGAGAAGAGGGAGAGGAAAGCCTACACAGATAAGAGGGAGAGAGGAGCGGGAAAGAGAGATTACCGTTTGGGCTGGAAGACGAGGGCGTGGACGATCGACGGAGAGAAGAGGGCGTGGACGATCGAAGCAGTAGCATGTCTCTGTCTCTTGAGTTTCGGACGTTTCAGGATGAAGAAAAAGAAAACGAGGGAAATCAGACGAAGAAAGAGAAAGAACGAGAGAAAGAGAGGGGGAGGTAGATGAAATAATAAAATAAACATTTCAAGAGTGAACAGTGAGTCGCCAAGTTTAGAGAGGAGCTAAGATTTACTGTAGCTCAAGTGTTAAATTTTAGAGAAAATATACTTACAACCGTGAATTGCGTAACCGCCGCGTAATCGCTTTGAAAAAAATGAATAAAACATGGGCACGTGAAAAAAATTAATTTTTTAATAGTGGACCCCACTCTTTTTCAAAGCGATTACGCGGCGGTTACGCACTTCACGGTTGTATGTAGAATTACTCTAAATTTTAAACTTTTAACTAGTCTAATGTGAAAAATTTTTGATAAATATAGTCAAATTATAAATTTACATTGACATTTAGCTAGGCCATTACTAATGCTCTAAGCAGATTGGATGAGGTATTTCCAGATAGAGGCCTAATGGTGGGAGAGGGTGGACAAGCGGCATCCTCCCCTCCGTCTTACAAGTAAAAGAATTCAATACTTATTGATTATGTTAAGGCTTTGTTGAACATCTCCGCTCCTAAATTATGGTTATTTATATTTGTGGTATTGAAAATCACACCTTTGATATAATCGATACGTAAATATGATTTGAGTCCCAAATTTTGCATCGCTATTAGTATTTGATATAAAAAGTGAACTATTTTCCACGTAAAGTACTCCGTGTTTTCATACTTGAAGAGCATTTCCAATATATTACATGGACCGATATTTTACATTATAATTCAACGGCTCTTATAGCTAAAAGCCTTAAAATGTTTTGGGTATGAATGAAGTCTGAAGAAGAAGAAGAAGAGCCCTTCCGGTGGTGGGCTTGTCGGGGTTGAAGTCTATAAATACAGATGGACAAACTAACAGGGAAATATAGGCCCAACCATTTAGGTCCAAAATTAATAGACCTACATGATTATAAAAAAATAAATGATAGTTGTGATCGTGAGTGTGTAAATATCATATAATTATTTCTAAAAAATAAATAAATATGAGATTCATATAAAAAAAATTAATTTTTTAATTATAAACTTTATTATTTTTTAAAACAACTGAACGATGTTTACACATTTTATAATTGTATATACCATTATTAAAAAAAAAAAAAGGTTTGTTTAATTATGGGCTAAACAGAGAAGGTCCAAGAACCCAGAAAATTTAAAAAGTAGAAAAGTTGGGACATAGAACATGGAGAGAGAGAGAGATGGACCGAGCATGTTGGGGGTGAGGAAAAGGCGCCGAGGTTGGTGTAATTCAAACCTACCTGTCAATTGGGAATCCAAAACGCTCCCCAACTCCCGTCCCAACTCAAGATTGGGCCATAAAAATAAGTAAATTGTCGGCAGTTGGGTTTGGTCAAAGGGTCAATCTGAATCATGTTCTTCGGTTACTATGGCAGCTGGAGAGCAGCATGTCTTTCCCCACCACAAACGGGTTACGGGTTCTAATTCATATTTCTTTTCATATATTTCATCGGTAGTTATAGTCAACTGCTATTAAATGGTGGAGTAGTTAAAGGAAAAGTGACCGTGTCTGTCTTCTTTGTACCGGGTGTTGTATTAGATTGAAAAAAAAAAATTATTTATTTATTATTTTATGATGTGTTATTAGATAATTATTTTATAAATAAAATATAATATCATATCATAAAGTGATAAAAAAATAATATTACTCTAAATTGAATACAGTTTATATTATTAACTTTGTTGTATCCTAAATATAAGTTGCATCTCTCTCTCGGTGAAGTTTACACAAACATCGAAGGAATCATACAGAAACGTAGTACGCTGCTGCCAGTTGGGGTGAAGCTGGCAAATCCGTCCTTCTCAAAGCTGTTTTGCAAAATCCAGGTGGTCGAAACTGGCTGCTGCTATCCGTTTAGCGATTTCTTGAAAAGCGAGACTGCCAAAAACTGTCGCCCACTAGGAAATCACGTGTATCCCCCCATTCAAAGTGATTTTTTTTCTCTCTTTCGTCAGTACTCAAGTTGTTAGATTTCCCTTTTTTTTTTCTTTTTTTTTTCTTTTATTACATTCTGAATTTATAAAAATTGGTCACTCCGATCATTTTCGTAAAAAAATCTTCTATGTCATTCTAAAGAATAAAAAATTTAAAGAACATTTATAATAAAAAGAAAAAAAAACTTTCATTTAGGGAAGGAAGGAAGAGGGTTTCGTTTGGTTCTTTAACTCCTCTCAACTCATCTCAATTCATCGTTACATCTTTTTCAAATTTTAATACAAAATATAATAAACAATTCAATTTTTTTAAATCTCAAAATAATAATAATATTAAAAAATAATATTCTAACAATATTTTATCATATCAACTCAACTCACTTCAACATCCAAACATAACCTGAGTCTCCATTAGTTGGCTGCATTTGGATATTAAACTGAATTGAGTTGAGTTAAGATAATAAAACATTGTTAGAATATTATTTTTTAATATTATTATTATTTTAAAATTTTAAAATTTTAAAATTTTAAATTATTTATTATATTTTATGTTGAAACTTAAAAAAATTATAATTTGAGAGGAATTGAGGAACCAAATGAACTAGAGTTGAAAAATAAGTCATGCCATTAGGGATTTTCAGAGCCATCTCTTGTGGGGCGCTAGTTCGTGACTTATTAGAGTATTGATATTGGATTAGTCAAATATCAGTAAAGTCTAAAATATATTTAAAAAAATACTATTCATCTATCAATTTATATTTTATTTTTAAATAATCAACCATAAATATTAATAATTATGTTTCCCTTTTACACTATGAAATACAATAAAACGGGAAAAGAGGTGCCCATTTGATCCCTTTTGTACATAAACGGTTAGTTTTGTTCTATTCATGATTATTTTTGTCAAATTGAAATCTCATACTTTTGAAGTTTAAGCGATAATTTTATTTATTTTTCATGCTTTTGGAGTTAATGTGTTGAACTTTTTAGAAAAGTTGCGTTCTAATTATGTGTCGCGTGATTTCAGGGACACGAGAAGGCAATAGGGCATGGTTGCCATTATTTTATTTTGGGATATGGACAAAATGACAGTTGTTTCACAGTTCACTGCCTTTTAACCACTTTCCCCCCTCCCCCGCGGAATTTCAGTCAACTTAACAACGCATTTGTTATATAATAAGTTCTAGATTGAGTATTTTAGATATTTATGAATAATAATAAAATAATTATAAATAATAGTAAATTGTTTATAAATAGTAATAAAGTAGTTTAAAAATAACTGAAAATAATTATTTTCTCAAACAAACTTAATTACAAACTTGATCAAAACTTACACAAAATGTATTCTAATGTGTTTTCAGACGCATTTAGGGGTTGTTGAGGGGATAATGGAAATGGGATTCTAACCAAAAGGCTGGAAAATAGGGGACAGAAGTTTGGTATATCATCAACATCCCAAACTTCATATGCCAAACGGCTGGACTTAAATATATCTTTTCAGACAGCAATTAATGACTATTTTTGTTGAAACCGTAGAGTCTATGCAACTATTTTATTTTTATAATATATCTTATCTCATCTAAATTTTTCTATAAAATAAAATAAATAATTTAATTTTTTTTAAAATTTTAAAATAATAATAATATTCTATTTAAATTTTTAATTTTTAATTTATCTCATATTATCTCTAAAAATAAACGAGATCAGGCCAACCAAAACGCCCCAATTGCGTCCCTATATTCGGTTTCTTTAGACTTAATAATAATATTATTGTTATTATTATTGAAATTAGAGTTACAGAAGATTTTTAGTTTTAGGAATCAGTAGGAACAATCTAATAAATATATTTATAAATCTCTTTATTAATAAGGTAAATATAAAATGCATCATTGATATCGTTCGTATTGAAATCTCCGCCCATGAATTTATATAAAAAAATATTAATATTTTACTTTATTTATCAATGCAATAAACATCACATATAGTAACATGTTACTTTAAATAGTATCTATCACTTTCGACGCTATAAGAGTTTTGAAAATGGAGTTACAAACATAATAAGATTTTTTTTGTATATAAATAAATATGCGTATCAATCTGTATATTAATATTATTATTTTTATATTTTAAATTTAAATTAATATTATTTTTAATAAAATTTAAATTCTGACCAACTATATTAAATAAATATACGTATTAATGCATAAAATCACTTATAATTATATTTTTTCACATAATAAATACTTGATGGAATACGGTAACCGAGCATAAGGCTATGTAAAATTGAAGATTTTTTCAGAAATGATAGGTACAAATAATACTCGCATTTCTACAATTTAAAATTGTAAGATGCATTAGCTTATAAGTAAATTTATTTATTATTATTTTATTATTTTATGATACGATATCATATGATTGAAAATTATTTATTATATTTTAATATTATATTATAAAATGAAGAATATTATTCTTAATCATTTTTTTTTTTTACGTCTCAATGACGTCAACACATTTTTTTCCCGTGCTAGATCTGATACTCCCACTCCCACTCTCACTCTCACTCCCACACTTACCGTCACCGTAATTTCCTTGGCCACTGTGTATTCGTGGGCTGCGAGGGTGAGAGGGGAGAGAGACTAACTGCTCATAGTCCAATCCCAGTCAACACGTCGCTCTCTTATCTCTTTCTCCTCAGTGGCTCCTACCCCTTCTCCTGAATGTGAAAAGTCTATCTGAGGTCCCCACCAAAACCCACACCCTTGCATCACCCTCCACTCCTAATCCACCACCTGTCCCAGCATCCCCATCGTAGCACACATATACCGCGTAACCCCTTTTGTGCTCCACCCTTCCCCTTCAAAATATGATTCTAAACTAAAAGGATCTCTCCCCCAAACTTCTCTTCCCCTCCCCCTCCCCCTCCCCCGCTCTTCCTTTTTCTATATCTAATCCAATCAAAGCTCTGCCCAGCTGCAACTATGGAGAATTATTCCTTTACCTCTTATCCGGATTCTGGTGACTCCTCTCCCCGCTCTCGAGAGATAGACTTTGAGAACCCTCCACCCTGGGACGACCAGCAGTCTCAAAACAATTACAAGGTCAAATTCATGTGCAGTTATGGGGGCAAGATCCACCCTCGCCCACATGACAACCAGCTCTCTTATCTCGGTGGCGAGACCAAGATCCTCGCCGTCGACCGCAACGTCAAGTTCGAGCCCATGATCTCCAAGCTCTCCGCTCTCTCCGGCGACCCCGACGTTTCCTTCAAGTACCAGCTCCCCGGCGAGGATCTCGATGCCTTGATCTCCGTCACCAACGACGACGACCTCGACCACATGATGCACGAGTACGATCGTCTTTACCGTGCCTCCGCGAAGCCCGCCAGGATGAGGTTGTTTCTCTTCTCCACTCCCTCGGCCAATCAATCTGCTTCTTCCAGTTTCGGATCCGATGGGGCCAGGTCTGACCGCGAAAGGTTCATGGAGGCTCTGAACTCGGGCCCTAACGACGCGCCGAAAGCTCCGGCGCGAAACGACGTTGACTATCTGTTCGGGTTGGACAAAGGGACCCCAACAAGCCGCAGTGAAGCTCCAAGATTCCTTGCCCGAACCCGTCGCCCCACCGCCTCCTGAGTTTTCTACCCGCATGGCTCATGGGGACCGCGTTACCGGATCAGATCCAGTCGTAAACCCGATCGAGATGCAGAGGCAATTGCAGGAATTGCAGAGGCTGCATATTGGAGAGCATGAACCGGGTATGATGTATTCCAGAAAGAGCGATGAAAATCAAGTCGGAAACTACTCCGGAGATTACTATGTCCCCAAGGTGCCGGAAAAGGCTCCTCCGGCCAACGTACCTCATGCCACGGCATTTTGGCAGGAAAAACAATTCGCCGGAGGGGGTTTTCCGGCAAGTGCACAGGACCAACCGATGTACATGATGCCAGCTCCGGGTACAGTCTACCATGCAGCACCACAGATGGTTCGAGCCATGGGCATTCAAAACACTCAAGGCTACTACACCATGCAGCGAGTCTCGCCGGATGTATATCGAGACCAGCCGCAGCAGCAGGTTTACAATGTGGTCGCACCGCCACCATCGCAGCAACCACCGATGTCGAATCCCCCGTCGGTTCTACCGCCACAGCAGGCGAAGATGCAAGCGTACACGGAGGGGTTCGGGATGGTACGGCCGGGTGGCGGAGGAGTGGGGATGATGGATACGGTTTCGTACGCCCCCGTGACGTATGATGGCGGGATGGGGAGACAGGTGTACTATACACCGGCGACGGCGACTTATCACGGCGGCGTTGGTGCGACTGTTACTGCTGATATGAGGGCCGCTGGGTCGGGTCAGGAGGGTAAGGTGGTGAACAAGGTTTCACAAGCTTCTGTTTGATAATCATAATTCAGTTGCATAGATACTCTATAATATAATAACTACAATACTGAATATTTCATGTTAATTATGTGGTTAATTGTCGTGATGATTATATATCTCTCTATATATATATATGTGTATGGATTAGGAAGTTTTGCTTTGGTTGTGTATAAACTTATGGACATGGAAATGATTTTGTGATCAGATTATTTTGTTTTTTAGTTCAGAAAACTGGGTTTTGAATGTTTGAAATCACAGAGAAAAGAAACAAAGACGTAACCATCAGAAGTTTGGTGTTTTATGGGAATTGAGTTGAATGCTTGTTCATCCACTACAGTCTGTGGGTTGACAAGTGTAGAGGATTAGTTAGCTAATATGATTGTTTTCGTCCAAATGGGGGCACTCAAAAGTTGAAAAAACGAAAGAGACAATCATAACAGCTGGAATTTATAAAGACAGGTGTGCACAATACAATACAATACAATATGGGGGGAATCAATTACCAGTAATGATCTCACTACCTATAGCTATTTCTTTGAATTCAAGTCACATGGAGATAGGTCTCTTTCGAGTGTTTATCTTCCTGGCCAGCTGCACCATAAGCTCCACTATAAGTACAGGAACAGGAGCTGTCACTGTTTTTTTGACATAATTTTTTAAGGTGGCGTGGCAGGCACCAATTATGCAGAAACTATTTTAGGTTTGGCCTGACAATTTGACCCCAAATTATGTTCGTTTATACAATTATTAGGTGGGTATATATTATTCTTATTTTTTGGGTCGATATGGGTCTAGTTTCAATGGCATTCATTGGGTGCGCAGTTGAGTAGGGTGTAACGGACCGGTTTGGACAAAATTTAGGACCGAACCGGTATGTACCGGTTTTGTATTTTTCAAAACCGATTACGCCCCGATTACCCTCCTAAACCGGTACCTCCGGTTTTACCGGTTCGGGGTCCGGTTTTTCTCGTTTTTTTTAAATGTAAAAAATATATAATAAAGTATTAATTCTTATTATAAAATGTTATTAATAATTTAATATATATATTATGCTTAAAACATATGATCAATTAAATTTTCATTTTTAAGATTAAACTTTTATTTTATAAATTATAACAACATTATCTTATATATAATTATATTAATAACATATGATCAAATAAATTACAAATATTCATATTTAAGATAAACATTTTATGTTATTATTTATAAATTATAATATGAAAATTTTTCATATATGATATATAATTATATATATTATATATAAAAATTTAACATATAATTATATATTATATATATAACTATTTTGTATAATATATAAAATTAATTTTTATATTTTTTTTTCCAACCGGTCCGGTTCGGTCCGGTCCGGTCTCGGAAACTACGGAACCGGAACCGGCCGGTTTTCATAAAATAGGAACCGGTTCCGGACTGGACCGGTTCAAAACCGGACCAACCGGTCCGGTTCGGTCCAGTCCGGACCGGTTTTCCGGTTTAAATTTACACCCCTAGCAGTGAGTACTCAAATGCACACTCCATCCATTGCTCGTTGACGCAGAGCATTAATTAGGTCATGTTTGGAAAATGAGACGTGATAACTGTTCATCTCATCTCAAATATTTTTAATACTTTCTTTTCAAGCATAAATTAATTTCAAATTTTTAATTTTTTTTATCTAATCGTGTTATTTAATTATCAAACTTTTCCAATACTCATTTGGAATATTCGAAAAATTCCCCATTCAATCAAAATTCATTTCGATTATTCAATAAGATATCTTTGTTTTATATATATATACATACATTGGGAAAGGGGTCAAATCCATGATCTACATTTTGGAGATGTGGGTGTTGTGTCAATGTTAGAGTAATGTCATTCATATTTTTTTAAACAATAATCTCAACGTGATCAAATGATTGACAATCTCTAATAACTTAATACTATTAATTTAGTGATAATGTAGTATCATTCCAAATAGAATAAAGATGGCTAAAAGGATAATAGGTGAAATTTTTGTGTAAGGTATTAGTTATGAAAATCATTCTTAATTTTGAGAAAGTTTTCCATTCCATGCAAACATCCCGTGGCTGAATAATCATGCCTAATATAATTATTGTTCTTGATTTCCTATAGAATTAAAGATTAGGGTGCGTTTAGATGTTAAATTGAGTTGAATTGAGATGATAAAATATTATTAGAATATTATTATTTATTATTATTATTATTTTCAGATTTGAAAAAGTTGAATTATTTATTATATTTTGTACTGAGATTTAGAAAAATTATAATAATGAGTTGAGATGAGTTGAGTTCCAAACGAAACCTAAGTCCTGTTTGAATTGAGAAGTAATATTAATTTATCTAATATCATTTCATCATTATAATTTTTTTAAATTTTTATATAAAATATAATAAATAATTTAATTTTTTTAAAATTTTAAATTATAATAATATTAATAAAAAATAATATTTTATTTAATTTTTAATTTTTATCACAATTAACATCATCTCATCTGAATTATCATCAGTTAATACCCTAAAAGAAAAACACAGAATTCTTCAATCAATTATTGAACCACGTTGGATAAAATGAGAAAGTGGTTCTGACAAAAATGGCCAATCTCACAATAAAGTGACAGGTGTAAGAAGATTTTTGAAGGGGGAAACTGATGTGAAAGATGGGCAAGAACGGAGTGCAGAATACGTAGTTGTTTTTGAATTTCTTTTGTCAAGTAGTTTTCACAAGCGTCATACTTTTTGTATGCATGCAAAGATGCCATACGATGTAATGTGTATGATGGGAAGATTAAAGAGGATGACATTAATCAATTTAGTTCACATTTAATTCCAAATATTTTCCAATGAGGCTACCGACAGTCATTTCACACGAACACCCACAGCTCAGCCAATGTGCTCATGATAAGGTCTACATTTTCCCCTTTCTGCCAAGAGATAGTTTCTAACGAAACATTTCTCAGTGGTTCACTCATACCTGGGACCCCCACCCAAATAGCCTCTTGCCCCCACCTCAATAGCTATACCTAGATATGCACCCACCAAAATTTTTTGTTTTCTATATTTAAGATATGAAATATTCGATTCGATTCTTAATCATCACTCCTCACTCATTACTCATGAGTGGAGATAATAATAATAATAATAGTTTTGATTTAAAAAAAAAATTAAGAGTGTTATGTATATAAAAGAATTATATAAATATAAATTCATAAAATGGTTAAATTTTATGTAATCTGTTAGGTTTATTTTATAATAAAAATAATTTTATAATCTAATATATTATATCAAGTTATGTCATTTTATAAATTTATTTTTATATAGTCTGTTTGTGTTTAAATATTTTTCAAAAAGAATTATTTGCCCAAATCTTGCTTGATCAGCAAATGTGATTTATTAAAGAAGAATATAATATTACTTTTATCGTAATTTTTTATTCTCAACTACACTTACTTTTATAGTGCATTTTAATACTTTATTATTTACATCAATTGTTTCAATTAAAAAACCTATAAAAATTATGAATTTTAAGTGCATATTTAAGATTGTGATAAAAAATATAACTTATAAATTTAAGTAATAAGTTATACCTTTTAAAAAAAGTTACCATTAAAAATATATTTACTATTTGATAATCATATGTTTAAAACACTTTAAAACATATTACAGTTATTTGGAAATGAATTAAAAAATGTTTAACGCGGTAAAAATGACATAAAAGATTATTAGAGTTTTTAAAAATTATGATCATATCTTTAAAAGTTGTAATTATCTGAAATTTGTATGAATATTTTCGCTCATTGATAGTTTTTTTAAAATTATAATTACATTCTACATTATTTGAAAAAATACGTTTGAAGAAAAACATCAAAATGATATTTTTTCAAACATATTTTTTAGTTTATTTGAGATTAAAAAATACTTTAATATATAACATTCAAATAATTTAATTTTTTCATTAATATTTTTTAAATCTATTTAATTACTTTTAAGACTGTAACGCAATCCCCCAACAAGCTTTAAGCGAGGCCCGCCCACCTAGAAGCAAATTATAAGCAAGAACGAAAACCACGTACATGACCCAAATGCCAACGAAAATGAAAACGACGAGAAGTTCAACGCACAGACCCTCAAAATCCCAAACTTGGGCCTCCTCCTCTTATTAAAATCCCAACACAGGTCAACCTGATGAACTTAAGCACTGGACCACCATAAATAATCGTCTTTTTTGTGTTATTTTCTCAGAGAAATGTAAAAGAAGTTGCGGTGTGAAAAGATGGTGTGAAATATCAAACTTTCCTTCCTATTTGGGAGATAAAGCTAGTTCGTTTCACACATCTTTCCCACGAGTTTCGAGAATATCAGAAAATTTAGTCAGAATCAAGGCATATTATATACCCAACATGGTGTATAAGACTAAAAAGAAAAAGAAAATTAAAAGAATTTACTTAAGAAATGATGAAAGCATAATTTAGAGAATCACTTAAGCGTACAGAAAACTAGATTCTTGCCCAAGGCCAGGAATCATCACAATTGTTCATTTATGCTAGAGTACGCAAACGTCGTACAGTCGTTTTGAAAAAGATTGAATTTATTATTAAAAAATTAATTTTTTTTTTACATGCGGGTCTTATATTTATTTATTTTTTTTAAAAGGACTGTATAACACTTGCACAGACGATGACTGCAAATATAATTTCTCTTATCCACCTGCTAGCAACTGTTTATTGCCTTAAAAATGAGATCCTCCCACAACGGCTAATATTTAATTTGGTTCTGTAAACTTATCTCTAGGTGCATGCATGTCTATATTTAAACATATGCACTGTCATAGTTAAGAAAATGTAAGATAAAACCCCTTTGTTCTAATTCTAGCTAGTGGCAGTTTATCCTCCTTAATTTCAGGGCTTTTGCCCATCATGAGCAAGAAATCTCCTAGGTAACACAAAACAAAAGCACATACAATAGCTTTTTTCTGAAACATACTCAAACCATTTTGGTCACAAAAATACCTGTGTATGGGCAGTAGGGCTATACGCTTGCTTGATCAGTTGACTAATCTACTGGTTCCTTTTACCCTTTCACCAAGAAAGAGGTCAAGTTTGTGAAAAGCTTCGTCCTTTATAACCAATGTGAAGGCTAGAACATGCATGGAGACATGCTGTATAATATATTATAATGTGAAAGGAATATATGCATAGAGGGGTTTCGGAAGTGGCTAGAACAAACACCAAGATCAAGTTGTCAGATCAGGAACAATTATCTACTAGGGCTGCTTGCAACCCAACTTTTTAATGTGAGCTTGACACCAAAAGCCTGAGACTCACATGGACCCCAGGTGTTCCGACATCAACCCCTCGCAATAAAACTTGGAAACAAATCAAAGTTGCAAATAAAATAAAAGGTATTCCCTTTGCAATCTGTCCGCGTGATGAAACAGAGCATACTCCAAACTTGTAAGATGATTTAGTCAGTCTTGATCTATCTTAGAACCCGCCTGCTATTAAAGAATCTGGCATTGGTTATTTAACTTTGGGTTAATCTTTTAGAAGGGCCTACTGGGGATACAGCTGTCTTAGAATTAAGGGAGCCGAAAGAAATGTCATCATGACTGCACAAGTTCATATTTCACTTTGAACTGTGCTTCTGGACTCTTTTCTTATTCCTTACACACTTTTATTCTCCAACTCCAACCTTCACGTCCAAGTATATAATAAATGCCCACCACCTCAAATGCTACATAAATCTTGCCTTCCAACAAGCTCTAAGCATCTCTATTGTTTTGGAGTGTTGCTTTGCATTTCAGAGATGAATTATGACCCCAAATTATATGCCTATCCCTATCCTGCTCAAGGTACCTTCAGCCTCCTTTCTCCTGACGAGTTCCTCTCTGTATTCTTTCATATAGGAAATCTACTCTCATTTATCTTAAACTAGTTTGTTGAAAAGATGGAATAGTTTATTGAAAAAGGCATAATTTGGCACAGGTGCTTATCAAGGACCTCCTGTGATGGCTCCTCCTCAGTATGCCGCGGTTCCAGCACCACCTCCAAGACAAACGGGTTTTCTTGAGGGATGGTATGTATTATAAACTAGTTTTGTATCTAATAATTGATTCTATACATACATATATATATATATATATATATGGGATATTCCAGTCTTGACAGATTTTGTGTGATTATGCAGCCTTGCAGCTTTGTGTTGCTGTTGCCTCTTGGATGAGTGTTGCTGCGACCCCTCCATTATATTTATCCCCTAAAACTATTGCTGTACTTGATACACAGAAAATGAGGAGTTCTTTGTATTCCTTAAAGATGTAGTCGAATTATACATGTACACATTCTGGTCATCTTCAATATCCTTGATGTTTTCCATCTGATTTTTTTTTTTTTTTTTTTGTTTTGTTCTTCTTTCATTGTGATGGCACTTCTGCTACAAATGTTTCCAAGAGTACACTTTATAGGTGAACTGATCCAAGTCATTTTTAAATTTGAGGGAAGAAAAGGAAACAGAGGCAATAGCATAAATGATTTCAAGCAACTACTTTTTGTGCATCTATGCATGTGACAAAAGAGTAGGATATATTATGCGAAATAGTAGAGCTAATTATTTAAAGAAGCCTAATAATTTAATGAATAGATAGAGGGGATTGTTACCTTTTTTCTTTTTTCTTTTTTTATTTTTTGCTTTTGTTTTTTGTGCATTTCGAAAATGGTATGAGATGGCTTTTTCTAACCGTGAGAAAGAACTAAAAACGGAAAACCCCAGCCCTCAACATACAAGTTGGTTTGAGATGAGATATCGTTGAATAATAGTGAGATAATTTATTAATAATAATGAAATGATTTGATTTAAGATGTTTTATAGAATCTTGAGAAATGAAAAAAATTGAATAAAAATATTATAAAATTAAAATATTGTTAGAATATAATTTTTTAATATAATTTTTATTTTAAAATTTGAGAAAATTGAATTATTTTTATGTTTTGTTTGGAAGTTTAAAAAAGTTGTAATAATTAGGTAATAATTAGATGAAAAAATTAAAAACTTGAAATTGAAAATTGAAAAGTATTTATGTTTGAATGGTATTTAAATGTTGAAAAGAGATTAGATGAGTTGAGACTATCTATGAAACCAAATGGGCCTAAATCCTCCAATCCTTGACAAGTTTATTCCTTGAGTTTAGATGTATTTAAATGTTAAGATGAGTTTAAATTTGTTTATGTGAAATTGAAAAAAGTTGGGGTCTCGAGTGTAAAGAAGTCTTGAGTTAAAAAATATTATAAGTTTTACAAAGAAATATGTATTGAATTGAATAATATTTAATGATTTGAAAATTGTGTATTTAGATATTAAACTAAATTTAAATAGTTAAATTTAAACTCAATTTAAATAAAATCAGCTACTTCCATGTTTCAAAAGTAACTTTTATAAACATGAAACATCACATCAAACTACGCAACTATAAAAATTTCTCGAAGGACATCTTCGGCCCAAGCTAAAGTGCTGATAATGAATGCCAGACATGACAACCAGGTGGCTCTAGAAATGGTCCAAAAGGGCCCAAATGCATTATAGATAGACTTGTTGTGCATGGTTTCGTGGGCCTCCAAAACATGCCACCGGTGGCTCATGACACTCGAAAAAACAGCGACAAAGCCAACACTAATAATGGCCTTTTCTATTCAATGAAAGGCAGCAGTACCAATGTTTTAAATACTTAATCGGTGACTATTTCGATCAAAATATTGAAATGTGATATTTTGATATCGGTACTGATTTAGAATAGTTTTTATATATATATATATAAATTATATTTTAAAATAATAATTTATATATAAATAAATTATATATAAATTATAAATAATTTAGTCTAAATTAAAAATCAAAAAATAAACTTATAGTTTAAAAAAAAGAGTAAAGATTGAAATATAGGTTGGTACGAGCCGAAATTATGAATTATACTCTTCTCTATACAGACTATGCCACGAAAACGAAATATTTCAGCCTTATCATTCAAAACCTTGGGCAGTACACAAGTTCTGGACGATAGAAAATTCAAAAGCTACATGTATGTGCATGTCTTTGCAATTTTATTTTGACTAAATTCTAAATATTTTTTGTATTGTATAAAAACCTTCAAGGAGTTGGACGGTTGGCTTTGTTTTTTGCTGTGTTTTTGTCCCAATGGCAAAATTACCTCTAGGTTACACGAATACATGGATTCAGCTCCCATTTGAGCTTTGAGATATTCCATGGGTAAAATGCAAAAATAAAAATTAAAAAGTAGATTGATTATTATAATAAGTGGACAAACAAATTTGTACATGACGCATGACAATGACTATTTGAAGATCTCTACTCCTTTTGGGAAGAAAATAACAGAAAAAGAAACAAAGAAGATCCTCGGATTACCACTGGTTTTTTATAATAGCAGAATATATCCTTGCATGAAAGCATTCAATTGAGGAAACAAGACAAACCCAAAAGGAAAACAAAACAGTCAGCTTGGTAATCGTACAACAATCTTTGGAGAAAAAATTTAGCTGTACTGTTAAAAAATATTTAAAATTCACCTCAATTCATCTCGTCTAGTCATTATAATTTTTTCAAATTTCTATATAAAATATAATAAACAATTTAACTTTTTCAAATTCCAAAACAAATTTTCCAAATTCTCATATTAAACATAATAAATAATTTAACTTTTATTCTACTATTTATAAACTATCTCAACCCATCTCAACTCATCTTTGAATTCAAACCTCTATTTACTTTTCAACAACCTTCGGCCGTGAGTTAGCGCTGATACATAAATTATTTTATCTTATTATTATAATTTTTTTAAATTTTTATATAAAATATAATAAATAATTTAATTTTTTAAAATTTTAAAATAATAATAATATTAAAAATAATATTTTATTTAATTTCTCTAAAATCATCGGGTCTTATCTCCCTATTTAAATTAATCTTAATTTGATCGGAAGACATTAATGTCTGACCAGTACAGATCTAATTAGTTTGGTAATAAAATTTCTATTTTTCTTTTGGTGAAGGAAAAGTCTGAATTGGATCAACTTTTATTGAATATATTCCGTACTCCCAACGTACATCTCTTATTACTTGACATATGTCTTACACAAACTCACACGGTTTTGCACAAAGCC
Source organism: Juglans regia (assembly GCF_001411555.2). NCBI lineage: Eukaryota > Viridiplantae > Streptophyta > Magnoliopsida > Fagales > Juglandaceae > Juglans > Juglans regia. Next base: position 2,425,453 of record NC_049913.1, read on the forward strand.
CCAATCAAAATCAAAATGGTGACGTACTCTGCAGTATTAAATTGGTTTTGATGTACCTTGCGAGATGAAGAGTTTTGATGTACCTTGCGAAATGAAGAAGTTTTGGGCATCGGCTTCGAAAACCAAAGAAGGAAGAAAAGACTCCCAAAATGAAAATGCCCACTCCACAGGTAACAGAGTTTTTCTTTTTCTTTAGGTCAACATCTCCTCACGAAACCCAGGCTGAGCCACTGAAGCCGAATCCAACGACTACGCGAGAGGAAGAGCTAAAATAACCCCCAATTTGAAGAGAGAAAAAAAAAAAATTGACGATCAAAGGGAGAAATGTGAGCGAGATTGTATCAGAAAAATTACCGGTTGTATCTACCGAGAAAAAGGCGGTCGATCGCGGTCGTAAGCCGTGAATTCTTTCACGAACGACATCATTGCAGAATGATATGCTTGTTTTTATTGAGATTAGCGTGATGGAAGAAGAATGAAGAAAATAAGAACGGAGGGGGAAAAAACAAGAACGAGGGGAATGTAAAAGGAGAAAGAAAAATATTATATATACACCTACACATAAATATATAAATAAATTCAGATATGAACAGATGTCAGGTGCTGTCTTGTCGTTTGATTGATTTAACTTCACTGTATTTTCAATACATCTCCTGTCGATAATATTCTTTTATCTTATAATTTTAAACTTCTCTTTATGTTTATTGAGTTTCGTTTAGAATCTAAATTTATTTAAATTCTTTATTATAATTCTTTTAAATTTTAATAGAAAATATAATAAATAATTTAATTTTTTTAAATTATAAAATAATAATAATAAATAATAATATTTTATCATCTTAATTCAGTTTAATATCCAAGCTCACTCTTAATATATTATAAATAACCGAATTATAAAACTTATAATAAAAAATATCATTTATTTTATTCTCAACAATACATATTTTTCTTTTTCTGATTTTACTATTTTTTTTAAGATTTTTTTTATTGACGCTAAAGATGAGGTAAGATATAGCATATAACTTATTTTAAGAAATTAAGCTATAATTTAATTAGTTTAATTATTGCTTATTTTAAGAAATTGAGTGATAATTTAATTAATTTAATTATTACATGAAAAATAATGGTAATTTGAGAGATAAAAAGTATGATTTAAATACCATGACGTGAATGTAAGTTATTTATGTGAAAAATGATCCAAATATAATTTTTCTTATAATTTATTTTATAACGAGGACAACAGTGTAAAATAAAAAATTCAAATGAAAACTGTAATATACGTGATAAAATGATATTTTTACATTAATTAATTAGAAAATAGAATATAAATTAATTATATACCAGTTTCATTACTTTTATGGTAGATTTAATCCATTTAGATACATAAATGATTTTATTTTATTATTATAATTTTTAAAATTTTTATATATAATATAATAAATAATATAATATTTTTAAATATTAAAATAATAATATTATTAAAATATAATATTTTATTTAATTTTCTGAAGAAACTTATCTCTTTATGCAATCAATGCCTTTGAGGATATTCTGACCAATCCATACACGGGTAACATGGTAAATAAGATGTTCCAAGAACGAGTCCATCTGTCCATGTACTATCCGCAGGGCCGAATGGAAGCTAGAACAGTAGGTCGTTGATTACCCCAGCAAGCACGTCTTCTGCATTTACGAAATGACCCTTACATACAGGGAAGTGGACTCCACGCGCTTTCATTTTCTTAGCCACTTTTCAAGCTTCCCTTCTGGCTCACGCTACGACCATCCAGTTCGCTTCCTTCCACGTCAACGCCAGTGGGCCCCAAACCTTTCCCATTAAATGTCGAAATTTGTTAAATAATTAAATAAATAAAAACCCTACATGCAGTACAAATTCAATCCAAATGCAAATGTATCCCAGACTCAAACCCACCCCCCGCGAATAACCTTTCTCAACCCGCCCCCAAATAATCCAAGACCTCCAAAAATCCGCCACGTGCACCAAACCTAACATCCTCGCCGTCCATGCCAGGTCACGCGGTCAGTTCTTCGGGCACCAAGAGAATCTCGATTCACCCTCGGATGAAAAATCAAATCCCCATCGGTGCCTCACAACCTGCCCGATACGTCCTCGGTCAGATCTCATCGCCTTTAAGAACCGGCCCTAGCCTCCTTTCCTTCCTCGCTCAGATTTAGGGTTCAAAATCCCCAAACCCTAACTTTCACGTCCTCCCTCCCTCTCTCTCTCTCTCTCCCCAATTATTTTTATTTTTAATATTTTTTGGGAATTTGGGAGGCCTTTCCTTCGGCGCGTGAGGTTTATTGATCTGCGCGTGAAGGTCACGCTCCACCCGATTCATGGTTTCCACCTCACCGAAATTGAAGATTTCGAATTCGGTACGTCCATGGCGTCCGCCGTCTTAGCCAGAACCACCAGCACCACCAACAACAGAGCAGGCGGAGGATTCATGGGCAAAGTCCCTTTCTCAAACCCTAACCCTAATTTCACCACCAAAAAACGGCAACAACAGCAGCAATCGCATCCAATTGGGGGTAAAATCATCGTTGAGGAATCCCCGGACGTGACGCAATCGGCGGCCTCCGACGATGCTTCGTCAATCAACCACCGAAGACACACCTCCACCAGTACCGAATTTAACAACCTTCAATACGTGAGCTTCAACGTCGCATCCTGTTCGAAGAAGCAGCTCGGCGACCTTAAGGCCCGTCTGGCTGCCGAGCTTGACCAGATTCGCCAACTCAAACACCGCGTCGAGTCCCACTCAATACCCAATCACACCCATGCGCCTCCACCTTCGAAGAAATCGAAAAAAATTTCGGGCAAGAAGCGTCCCTTGCCGGGCAATCCGAATCAGAAGAACCAGAATCCGAGCCCGAATTTGATTTCGACAAATGCGAACAACGTGAACAGGAGCATGAACCTGATGTCCATGAAGGCGTGCAAGGATATACTGACGAAGCTGAGAAAGCACAAGAGCGGGTGGGTATTTAACGAGCCGGTGGATGTGGTGGGCATGGGGCTTCACGATTACAACGACATAATCAAGCAGCCCATGGATTTGGGGACCGTTAAGTCAAGGCTTGCTAGGAATCTCTACCGGTCTCCGTTGGATTTCGCCGCTGATGTGAGGCTGACCTTCACCAATGCCTTGACCTACAACCCTAAGGGCCACACCGTGCACGCCATGGCCGAGCAGCTACTGGCCAGATTCGAGGAGTTGTTTCGCCCCTTCAGCGAGAAAATCGATCGGATTGATGAAGAAGAGGGAGAAAAACGGATCTTCGATGCGGAGGAAGAATTGCAAGCGAGCGATAATAATAATACTAATTCGTTGCTAATTGCGGAGAGATCGGACCGGATAGATATCGAAGATAAGGTTTCTGATCATTCTGAACCGTTGCAGAAGCTCCACGCGAGCTCATCGAATCGTCAGATGGTGCAATCTCCGGTGAGAACGCCACCAGTGAAACCGCTGAAGCAACCGAAGCCGAAGGCAAAGGATCCGAACAAGAGGGAGATGAGCCTGGAGGAGAAGCACAAGCTGGGGATCGGGTTGCAAAGTTTGCCTCCGGAGAAGATGGAACAAGTGGTGCAGATAATAAGGAAGAGAAACGGGCATTTGAAGCAGGATGGTGATGAGATAGAACTCGATATTGAGGCCGTGGACACCGAGACACTTTGGGAGCTCGATCGACTCGTCACCAATTGGAAGAAGATGGTTAGCAAGATCAAGCGCCAAGCTCTCATGGGAAACTACGCCAAAAACAATGGGGTAGAGAAATTCAACAAATTCCAGAAATACGGGCATTTGTTTAATCTTGATCCAAAATTTTGGGCATTTTATACTAACTTCGCTTGCTAATGATTGTGTATGTGTAGGAGTTACCTGTGAGCAGCGAGAAGATTGAAGCTGTGGCTAGTGAGGCGAAGAGACCGAAGAAAGGAGGGGAGGTTGGGGAGGAAGATGTGGACATCGGGGACGAGATGCCGATGAGTAATTTCCCACCGGTGGAGATCGAGAAAGATGTTGGGGGACACGGGAGTAGTAGTAGTTCTAGCAGCTCCAGCAGTTCAGACAGTGATTCCTCATCAAGTGGTATAACCCATTGTTTCATTTCTTCTTGGTGGGTTTGAGAAATTTTTGTTTGCAGAAATGATTGACAGTGAGGGTTGGATGCAGATTCAGATTCAGGGAGTTCTTCCGGGAGTGATTCGGATGCCGATAATGCGCAGTCATGAGGTTGCATTGAATTAATTGAAATGGCCTCCTAAGAGTGGAATCAAGTGGAGAGTTGGATCAGAAATGCATTCTTTGAATGCTTTCCCATTTTTGGGAAATTTTTGTCTTGTTGGACAAGGTATAAAAAGCTTGTGCTATAATTGAAATTTCGTCTGTACTTTTTGGTATGAGCTGAATTACGAAGAAGCTCTTTTGATACAGGGGATTGGTGTTGAACTCGGTGAAGTGTGATATTCTGTTTCAAGCTTTGGAGAGATTGATGGAACTGGAAGTCTGTAACTGTAAGTGGGCATTTTGGCTGTGGCATGAGGAATATGTGAAAAGGAACCCTCGAGTTGGGCCCAAAAAAAAAAAAAAAGGAGTTGTAGGTCAGATGGTAGATAACTTCAGTGAGTGAAAAAAAAATGGTTAAGGATTAGAAGAAGGTAGAGAGAGAGAGAGAGAGAATTAGAGGATTGAGAGATACCATTGTACACATTACCCGCATTAATACATGATTTTTCTCAGAAGCTTTTGTGGTTGAATTTATATATCCCCCATCTTCTTCTTGGGTTTGGTTCTCTTAAGCAGCATAGCACCAGAGAGAGAGAGAGAGAGAGAGAGACTTCCAGAAGGCCATTCCCTGCTTTGTAGCCAAGAGATTCCAAAGTGTGACCATTCTATCTTGTGAATCATTCTAGTGGTCCGTCGATGCCCAAAGACTTTTTGAGGGGGGGAAGAAACTCTCTGATGACATGTTGGCGGTGCACAAGATTCAACGAGGGAAGAAATATATTGAAATTTTCAGTAACTATAAAGTTTAATCAAATATAAATAATAAGAAGGTCCGCATATCAGGTGTTGCCGGGCTTTGAAACCTGGATTCCCCTAAAAGGAGTTCTGAAGACTTCGAGAGTCTCAGTCCATCCATGTGCTTCTTCATGGTGTGGGGAGAAATTTGCTCAAAAACTGTTGGGAACAACGTGGGTCGGTAGGGGTTGGTGATGGAGTACCCTTTTTATATTTTTCCCAGAGTGTGTGTGTCTATCCTTGGACCCAACTACGTATATAACCGAAAGGAAATGAAAGTTCGTGTGACCTCAGAAAAGCATCCCCTTCGACAGAAAACATCTTCTAGGTATTTTGGCATATTTTGTACAATCTTTGATGGGGATGGGATGTTACTTTCCACGGGAGTTTCTCGCGGCATCCTCTCTCTCTCTCTCTCTCTCTCTCTCTGTGACCTATAGCAATAGCATTATATATATATATATACATATATACATATAATTGGAGGCTTCAGCTTGAAGCAAGTGGGCATTCTTCTATTGTACTCGCTGCTCCCATTCTGTTCATTGGGTGGGTGAGACTCTGAGATGTGGAGGCGTTGTAAGAATTTCCTATGCTAATTACTAATTAGTCACAGTCATGGTTTCACAAATAGAAACACAAATCGAATTTGCCAACCTATACCGCTAAGAATTCATCAAATCCATTAGCTTTTAAAGCTGCTTGACCATGTTGTTGCTAGGCAAAGTCCTGACGATTCTCGAGCCATATTCAACGTCCTCCACCAGTCAAATTTTAATGATGCCTACGCCCCCCATTAACCGTTCAAATTTTAAGCTATTATCAAATAATATCAGGCTAAAGACATGCATCACTGCGTGGCCCTCGATTTGAGTAAATTCTGGACTGAAAGATGAAAATGTGTTGAATCATGGAGGCTTGGGAGAGGTTTTTTGGTTTTGATGACCCGGGACTCCCAAGCAAAATCTCTCTCAAACTGTCAAGCGACAACCTGGAAGAACACTGCTGCGAAAACTTCGTCGACAACTCATTAAAAGAGCATAGACTTGCGCTCCTATAAAGAGAGACTTTCCTAATACATTCCACCTCCCATATTTAGATACAAAAACCGCTAGAAACTTCTATGGCCGAAAGAGCAAATGAAACTAGAGATATCCACCCGAGTTTGCGACATTGCCACCAGAAAGAAAGCATCACATGCAACAATCTCAACACTCACTTCTTGACCTCTTCATATTCTGCCTCGGGAGCCTGGTCGCCACCCTGAGAACCACCTCCTGAGGAAGAACCACCATCAGACCCACCTTGCATGTGCTGTCCTATCTTTGACACAGCTTTGTTTGCAGCATCAATCTTTGACTTAATTTCCTCAACGTTGTCCCCAGCTGTTGCCTTTCTTAAATCTGCAATTGCATCCTCAATCTCTTTTGCAACCTCACCAGGAATTTTGTCCTTGTACTCACTCAAGCTTTTCTCAATGCTGTAAATGGTAGTGTCTGCACTATTTCTGATATCAATCAATACTTTTCTTTCTTGATCCCTCTGAGCATGCAACTCCGCTTCCTTAACCATCTTTTCAATTTCATCTTCTGAGAGCCCTCCTGACGAACGGATGGTAATCTGTTGTTCCTTCCCAGTGGTCTTGTCCTTGGCAGAAACAGTCACAATGCCATTGGCATCAATGTCAAATGTGACTTCAATCTGAGGCATGCCTCTGGGGGCAGGTGGAATGCCCATAAGCTCAAACTCTCCGAGAAGCTTGTTGTCAGAGGCCATCTCACGCTCACCTTGCAATACCTTGATGCCCACCTGAGTTTGGTTGTCAGCTGCCGTGGAAAAGACCTGCAATAATGTAAGTTGTATTCAGGAACTTAGCATCCTCGATACCACGAAATTATAAAATGTAAAAGTGCCATTAAAGACGATCTCCAACATTAAAAAGTTGAGTCATATTGAAGGCCAGCCAAAACTGAAAGCTTATCTTAACCAAGCCAACCAGGCTTACACAAATGGATTCCATATGGGGTCTCTAGAACAGGAGTAACTTGGAAATTTCTTGTAGCAAACTGATATCTTTTCTTCGACCACAAAATCATTTGGGAACGCTGAGAACATGAAGGATGTTCTAAAATGGGGTAATCTTATTAGGCAGCACTACAAGCCAAAGGAGAAAGCACATATAATCCCACTAAAACATTCTATTTAATTTCATGAACTTTTTTTTATAAGTATTTAATTTCACAAACTTCCTTGTCTCAAAATGGAAATTTTTCCCTTAATGCACTAAGCACATGCTTCCTAACACAATCAATTTATCAAACCAATCCTCCAGTGTGCAACAGTCTTGGTCACGTTAAAAAATATTTGAACATAAAACTAGTAAACCAAGCCATATACTACTCTAATTTCAAGTAAATATTTGTTCACAAAAAATTATAAAAAAATCCGTAAAATACTATGTTTCATTTGTACCCATATGGATTTAGTAAAAAACTAACTAAATCATTGCATTTTGGCTTTGAGTCCATACCTGACTCTTCTTTGTTGGAATGGTTGTGTTCCTGCTGATAAGCCTGGTGAAGATACCACCCAATGTCTCAATACCAAGCGACAACGGAGTGACATCTAAGAGGAGCAATTCTTTGACATCACCACGTAGAATACCACCCTGGATAGCAGCTCCCAAAGCAACTGCCTCGTCAGGATTTACTCCTTTGCTTGGGGTCTTTTGGAAGATCTCTGCAACGACCTCTTGTACTTTGGGAACGCGTGTCATCCCTCCAACCAGAAGTACCTCATCTACTTCCTTGGAAGTTATTCCAGCATCCTTTAAACAGTTCTTACATGGGCCCCTAGTCCTCTCAATCAAGGGATTCACCAAGCTTTCAAATTTCGATCTGGTTAGTGTGATATTCAGATGTTTTGCACCAGATGCATCAGCTGTGATGAAGGGCAGGTTGATTTCAGTTTGGGTTGTGGACGACAGTTCTATCTTAGCTTTCTCAGCTGCTTCACGAAGCCTCTGCAGGGCAAGCTTGTCTTTGGAAAGATCAATCCCCTCAGTTCTCTTGAATTCACTCACCAAGTACTCCAACAGTGCATTGTCGAAATCCTCTCCTCCCAAGAATGTGTCTCCATTTGTTGCTTTCACCTTTACAAGAGAGAGGAGTTAGTGGGACTTGCCTAATCGACAAGAAAAAACAACTCCAACAGCTTTTTTTTAAGGGGGAGTTGGGGGAGACTACCTCAAAAACACCATTAGAGATCTCTAAAATAGAAACATCAAATGTTCCACCTCCAAGATCAAAAACTGCTATGAGACCCTCCTTATTGTTCATTCCATAGGACAGTGCAGCAGCAGTAGGCTCGTTGATAATTCTCTGCACATCAAGTCCTGCAATTCTGCCAGCATCCTTTGTTGCTTGTCTCTGAGCGTCATTGAAATAAGCTGGAACAGTGATCACAGCCTTTGTAACCGACTTTCCAAGATATGCCTCTGCCGTTTCTTTCATCTTAATCAGGATAAAAGCCCCAATTTGGCTTGGGGAATACTGTTGCCCATTGGCTTCAACCCATGCATCTCCATTTGGACCCCTGACTATCTTGTATGGAACCATCTTCATTTCTTTCTGTGTTATAGGATCATCAAATCGTCTGCCAATCAGACGCTTGGTTCCAAAAATGGTATTCGTGGGGTTAGTTACAGCCTGACGTTTTGCGGGAGTACCAACAAGTAGTTCTCCTTTCGGGGTGAAGGCAACCACTGATGGTGTTGTTCGAGATCCCTCCGCATTTTCAATAACTTTGGGATTCTACAGATTCTCTTAGAAATTTTAATGAGTCAGAGGTAAACTAAACTGAATAAGAAATAACACAAAACACAATACTTGATCAATAGATGGGATGGCATTTGGAGTCATTATGAGAACACTGTTTCATGCTATACCTTTCCCTCCATAACCGCAACACATGAGTTGGTCGTTCCCAAGTCGATGCCGACAACATCACTCGCAGCAGGCTTTGAACTGAATTGAAAAATGGAAAAATGTTACAGCAAGAAAAAAGTTGGAAAAAAATTCCAACAAACTCCCAAAAATAGCCAAAAATCCATTATACCTGAATGCCCTGGTCAAACTTGCCCAATTGTAACCCAGCTTCAAGGGAGCCCACACTGGCTTCACATTGCTGGCTAACTGCGTGATCATTAGAAAGCACCACTAAGTTTATTTCTCACAGTGTACTTGGCTTTACCTATTTTCAATAAAATTCTTATTTACTGATAAAAAAAAGTTTATTTCTCACCGTTACGAATAAAAAAAAAGGTTATTTCTCACCCATGATTTTCCCGTATCTACCAAGCTGAACTTATACCTAGCTTCAATATAACCTCATATAGCAGACAGTATTTCCATGAACACATCTAGACAGTCATAAAACGTCTTACTTTCGATCGTTCACAAACAGAGGGAGTAACAAAAATACAAAGTGGAAGTGTCCGTCATAGGCTCAAATAGCCCCTTCAAAAAAAAACTTCAGCATCAACATAATATGAAGAAAAAATTCTGTTCCGGAAACCAGAGCTAAAACCCTAATGGAACTGAGCCCTATACATCCATCGGACTCGGTTCCAATCTCTTACAGAAATTTTTTTATATATATCGTTACACAAAACCTTCAGCGCAGATGTAATGAATAAAACCGAGAAAAGACGCACAGAAACCGAATAACGGACTAGATTTTTCGTTCAATAGGTAAAAACAAAGAGCAAAAAAATCAACTGAAACCAAATATTTCGCCTGAAAATTCCGCAGACTCATTCAATTTCTCTGAACCTTCGCAGGAACTAAACATAGCACAATCGTAAACAAAGAGTAAACGACTAAAAACAAACGGTTCAATAAAACAAAGCAGAGAGAAATCTCGCAGGACGATGACGAAGAATAAGACGTACGGATCGAAAGGAGGAGAGAGGTGCGGAGGCGACATCACGGCGTCGTAGCGTGCGAAGCAAGACGGCGGTGGCGGCCATGAACGGATCGCCTTCGGAGGATCAGAACACAGCGAGAAGTGAAAGACAGAGAAACAGAGATAGTTGAGGAAACTGGAGGGTTTAGGGGTTTTGCGGTGGGGACTGGGAAGGAAAAGAGCTTGGGTTTTTTTTTTTTTTTCCTTCTTTTTTGAGATTGTTCTGGCGAAAAGAGGTTGGTCGAAGCTTCTAGATCGCCTTACTGAACACCTCACCCCCAGGTGATCAATCAATTCACTACCAACCGTTCGATCGAGCTCAAAAAAATTTCCTTTCCAAAATGCAGTCCATCATAGGCATTACTTTTTTTTACTTCATCTCCTTTTTATTTTTAATTATATGTGTTATTTTAAATATTTTCATAAATTAATAAATTAAATAAAAATATATGTTTATATATATATATATATATATTTCATCTTAATTATTTATTTAAAGGAAGGACTTTCAATTATAGCACCAAGAACACTGCAATTTGTGTATCATTTGCATCAGCAAGCACAGATAGAAGAATCTTCAGTGAGAGAGTAGAGAGAGTCACAGATTCCTTGCAATTTAAGCAGTGTACGTAAACATATCATTAATATAATTCCATGAATACACTCACAATTAGTGCTACAAAGGAAGGGGAAAGTAAAAGAAATATTCTACATATTAACAGATTAACAACAGATGGAAGAAACTATAGAAACAAAAATCAGAAGGAAAAAAGAATTCCAACCTTCTCTTCAGAGTCAATCAGAAGGGGAAAATAAAAAATAAAAAAATTGCAAATATGAGAGAAATCCCCATTTCCAGGATAGAGTCAATGGTACTATTGATCACAGTAGAGTGGCATGATGAGGAGAGTGTTTGCTAAAAGAGATACATACAGGAAGATAATAATAAACACATTTTCAGTTCCATTCAAATCCGAAGGTAACCTCCTCTTTCTTGAGCTCCTCCATTTCCTGCGGTTCTCATGAGGATTGACTTCCTGTTGAGAGACCAGCTTCTTCTCATAACCCTCCTCCGCTGCCAAGCAGCTAAATGGGTATATAGAGCAGGGAAACAGAAGCACATCAGTACCATAAGTAACATTGCCACGCAGAGTAACATGACATTCCGGAAACCATCTTTTGACTTTGAGTTCATTTGCCCTGTCCATGGAACTCCTCCCACATTCATGCCAAACACTGTTCCAAAGTGATCGGTGTCAATTGCTAATCTCTTCAACAAAATCATAACAAAAAAAAAAGTACACCAGAAAGTTCTTCTGAATGTAATAAGATTGCAGCAAGGTGAAACTTTTACCCCCGGTGATGATGGACAGCGGAAGGAATATTATGGAAAGGAATGAAAGATAATATAGTTTCCTGTTTATTTGCTCGGCCTGCCAGCTATCAAGTCCTGCTTGGATTGCTGTGACACGATTTGCTATGAACCCCACATTGTCTTTTAGCCTCCTTAACCGTCCGATCAACTCTTCAAGGGAGTTAATGTCTTCACTACCAAACCAACTTTTTGAAGAACATTTCTCTTTCACCCGCGGAAATACTTGCTCCCCATGTGCTATCACCTGAATTCAATGAAGATACAAAAACCAAGTGAAGGTCCAGTTAACAGTTTTTTCTTTCAATTCATTAGGCCAAAACTAAAATTAAATGGTAGAGTAACTATTCTAGACAACGGCCTTCCTATGGCAGATCAAGACAAGATTGTCCAAACACTTATTGGTTAACTATTTACTTGCCATCATAACCCTTATGGCCACCAACGCAGCTAGTATGTTCTAATTTCATGAAGTTGGATGGAAGGAGCCAAGACCCCAGAAATGGTTGAAATCCATTTATCGAAGTAACTTCCATAGCTGTCTCATTGCTAGCCGTTTCTTTCAAAAGCATGCTTCTTACCAGAGACTTTAATTTGTGAGTCGTTACCCAAATAAAACTTGACGGGCTAACAACATGGAACATAAGGTTACTTATAACTCTCATCTCTCTCCTACTCTGTTTTTGGCCATTAAAGAAACTAAATGGGGCTGATACCTGCAGAAGGCGCTGCAAATTAAGATGCATTTTGGGGAATCTTCTATCATCTAGCATTTGCTTCTTCAAAGCAAAACCACCTGCAACGAAGCAGAAGAACCATGCCTTAATTTCGACCCTATATCAAACCATATGAATCCAAGGAGAAAACAGTATGAACTCATAGCAGCTTAGTAAGCACAAACAAAAGTTGGAAAGAGATGGAAGAATTTCAATTGGAATTATATCCACGTCATTTTTGAGTAAACAAGAGCATGCATCCCCAGTGGAGAACAGGTCTTTCCAGACGAAAATCCTGCAACTCCTCACCATGCTTTCTCAATGTATCGTTATAGACCACAGATAGGTCAACTGCCTTTTCATAAATCAATAAGGTGAAATAATAAAGTACAGAACAATTAAAATAAAGTTCAGAACTTCAAAACAAATCCTAAGGCCTTGACACACCCAAATCATAGACTCGCATAGACCGTCTTACACAATGTTCTCTTCATTCCATATTTTCAGACGTTACTGATAACTGGCAGAGGTCATTAAATCTTTTTTAATGTCTCCACCATAGATATGGGAAAGTACAATTTACCATGAAAATGCATATCCTCCAATGTTTTCAACATCCTATTTAAGCCGTAAAGAACATTTAGAACTTTTATGGATGGGCCCAGAAAAACAAGGTAAAATTCATGTCATTTTACACCATTCAACACGAAAAAGTATTACTCAGTGTATCTGTATCCTGGTTACTTTGTCTAATTTCAAGCAATTAGTCCAATTTATCTTATAATATCATTATTGTAAGAATCAAGCCTTGTTCAAATTCATTTTGCTTTGCTCTCTCTATCTCAACAGTACAGAATCATTCCAATCTCCCCCAAAAAGAAAAAAAGAAGGTTAAACCCAAAAGTGAGCAACAAAAGCAAAGGCTCCATATTGCTCATCGACACGAGCTTGCTCGGCATTTTAATAAAACAGGCTCTCAACAAATTGTTTGGGACATAACTAAAGAATGATACACAATCCCATAAGAGAATGATACTGCATCAACAGATTTTGTACTGCACATTGATAATACGATTAAAAACTTGCACAGATAATATTTTAAGAGAAATGCTATTATGCCGCCTGAGTTTGCTCCCTCACTTTGACTGCTCATTTATTTATTTAATCTTTTTTAACTTAATGATTAAGAAAGTGAAATTTAGTGTATTGGTGTATTTTTTTTTATTTTTTTTTAAATATTTAAATATGTTAAAAAAATATGAAAATAAAAAAAATAAAAAGACAAATTTGTACTAGGCAGCACGCCCAGCGGTCATTGCTGGGAGGCAGCCTAGCACTACTCATATTTTAATCCAGCTTCAGTCTTTTACTTTCAAGCATGCAGCCTTTATTAATGCTACCTAAAGGTCTCTGAGTTTCCACAACTCTAGTGTGCATGATCATTTGACCCCCTTTTTCACTAGGTTCTGAGTGACTTATTGATATAAAAGACTAAAAAAGGCATAACAGTCTAATACAGCTCTGAATCAGAAGTCGTGCATGAATCCTGAAAATTTGATGTTACTATATATAAGGACGATTCAATTATGGGTAGCACAACTTATATTTACATCATTTCAGATTTTACCTTTATCCAATTGAAGCTCCACGGAATCCAGCTCTATCTCAAGTTTAGTCACAACATCTTGAAGGTGATCCACATGTGTGTCAAGAATGTGAACAACAAGATTAGAGATAGATTTTGGCACGGGATTATCAGCCTCCTCAGAGTGATTCATTGTCAACAAGAACTCGAGAACATGCTCCCTGATAACAGTTCCACCCCCTTCCTTATGTTCACCCCTAAGATATGAACTCTCCACTCTAGGAATCTCTGAGAGAAGAGACTGAGCCATCCGCGAGAATCCCAATCTAGGAACACGACCTAAAGATACTGTGATGACTGAATTCTCAGTAACTCTAGCAGCAATTCTAAATGTAAAATCGCTCGAGGGAGGGCCAGGTGAATTAATTCTGAAGACAAGAGCCCCATCAACATGCCCACAAAAGGGTCCATTGCTGACGAGCGAAAGAATGTCTTGGAGTTTCAAAGGTGGACAAAGAACACCAATGAGGTATTGTGCAGATTGTGACAGTTTTTCATTTACTCTTGGAAGCTCCACATGGTACCAACAAAACTCATTGCCTCCACCCTCTGCAAGATCCCATTCCTTATTATAAAAGTTCCCATGGCCATCAAAAATATAGGCTTTCTGTCTCACCATACCCTGAAAATTGGTCCAGTAGAGAGGGGGCTCCCTGAGAGGAGTGTCTCCCAAGAGGTCCCTGTCCATTACATCTGCCTCTCCATTAACCGCTGGTTCTTTATGAGCTAAGTCCATGATTTTTAGCTTACCTTGGAATAATCAATCCAATAACAATAAGGAAGTTTATCAAACCAATCCAATCCACAAAAACCTGAATGAACTTCCCTGTCCAATAAAAAAAAAAATTATATCATTCAAAACCCCGCACTTCACGGTGAATTGCAATGTTTCAACCTCAAAACGCCATGTTTTCTATTTATTGAGAACCAAATCAGTCATATACACGAAGAAGAGGATGGCATCAAATCAAGCCAAACTGCCTCAAAACAAGACAGAGGCAACACTCGGATCCAGAACGAACCCAAATCAATACATTCACCAAATTTGCTACAAACCCACTGGACACTTCAGAAGCACCAAGACTCCAAATTCAACGCCCATCGGTGCCAAAGAAACCCATCAAATCTTCAGTCTTTCAAATCCCACTGAACCTCCAGAAACCCCATTACAACATGCAATCCTCGATTATGCGTAAACAGCCGAAAAAATAATGGAAACAGCAACATGTATATGTTTACTAACACTCATAATTAGATGCTATACCTTATATTGAAAGGCTACAAACGAGCAGACCATCGCCCAAACAAGAAGACCCACGTCGGAATCAGCTAACCCAATCGCCAAGCAGTAGAAATATACAAAACTAAATTCCCCAGTGTCTCCTCAGCCTTGATAAAGGTCGTAGAGCAACCGCCACAATGTTTGAAACCTTCAAAGAAAAACTTTTTTTGGGAAACAAATATTTATTTGCGACTAATGGAATATTTTGAAAACGGGATTATGTCAGGCGTAAAAACAAAGAAAAAAGGGAAACGTGTTGCATGGATCTCAATTTCCTACGAAGCTTCCTTTTCCTTTCTTTTTTTTTTTTTTTATATATTCAAGTCATACAAATGTCAAATAGAAGCAGTTTCTTCCCCAACTTCTCTCATTCATCAGAATCATCGCCAACTTGCAGTCTTGCACCTTTCAGATTTTTTTTCATTTATATAATAATAAAAAATGAATTTTTCTATCACGACCAATCACGTAATTATTTTTAAAATGCAAGATGTTTCAATGAATTTAATCTGGGCGTTTTTGCAGCTTCCTCTAGTCCTCTATAGTAATTTCCTTTTTTTTAATAATTCGGTTGTTGTTGTTGTTTGTTTTTTTTTTTATGGTGTCGAGCTGTGTCATTTAATAACTCCCTTTGAATGCTTCGAAGATAAAAAAGCAAAGATCATCGCATTATAGACACAAATAACAATTATAATTGTGAATTCATGATTTAATCAATATTGCGAGCAATTGCGAAAAGTGTTCCTCAGATACTGTTCCCTTTGGAGCGATGCTTCTAAAAAAATCTGAAAAATAAATGGAGCCGGCAGTGATGCTTCTCATCTCTACAATCTCATCTCATTAAAAAGAGTAATGTTTGAGAGAAATTATTATAGTAATATATAATTTATATTTAATGTACGGTTGCTTCTAGTTGATTATTCTCAACACTTATTTAGAAAGATGTGTAGTATACATGATATCATATCATATGTGCAAAATGAATACTATTAATAATAACTTCTATCTATTTTTATTCCATTAAAAAAATGAATCCAAGCTTACACTTTGTGAGAAGGATCTGAAGTGTAGGTCCATTTAAGATTATAATGGAACTTGATTTTAAGTTATTAATCGCATTTATTTTATTTATTTATTTATTTATTGTCTCGAGGACTTTATATAATAATTTCTACCTAAGATCCACCCACTTTCATACCAGCTTCACCTATATTATATTTTTATTGAATTAGGTACTCAAATCTTTTTTTTATACAAGGGGTGGGATTTTGAATCCAAAATTTTCATCAGACTATCAGGCTAGATACTCCAACGTACTATATGCCATATCTCTCTATATATATATATATACCATATATATATATATAATATATCATACATAAGATTTTCGTGTTTTTCTTCTAATTTTTTAATTTTATTTTTGATATTTGTAAAGGTCATCAATTATGCATTTTTGTATGTGAGAATAATAAAAAAATTACCAAGAAAATAAAACACACATTTATCAAGATTATTCTCGATTGATAAATGTTTTAGTCATAAAATAGATTTCACAAAAATAAATTTATAAATTAACATGACTTGATATGATATTATTAACTCCTAAAAATAGCGCAATAGGCCGGAATGGAAGAAATATTCATTCCCGGCCAGCTGAGACTATTCAGGTCTCGATCGGTATTGTTTGGAGCCCTTAGCGATGGTCTGATGCTGCTGTATAGTGTCAGTGCATACATACATGGTAGTGAATAATGAATAAATACAAAAAAATTAGGAGACAATGACACACAGATTTACATGATTCGGTGTAATGCCTACGTTTATAGGAGTTTGGAAATGAGATGATCTACTATAATATGATTGTTTTATAGTCTCTTATAGTTTCTCATCATCGTTGTATAATAGAGATCTAGTCATTGGAGTTCTTGTCGAGAGATTGAAAAAATCCAAGAAGTTGAAGTCGAAGAGCTCGAAGTCCCCCTGAAAGTCATATGGCAGTCTCATTTATCCTCTGCTCCTCTCTTGCTTTATGTCCCATTTTATCTTCTTTACGTCACATCCTCACTTTTTCTCCTGATATAATTTTCATTCCTCAACTCTTTGTCCCCTCCTTCTTTTTTTCTTTCTTCTCTTCTGATGAGACCTCCCACTTTAGATTGGGTTTAGAAAACCACTTTGGACTTGATATATTTTATCTATTTCAGATACATTAGATTGTAAATAGATATAACGTAACATATGAAATTATATCTATCATATCTATTTATAAATTTATTTTTATAAATTTTTTTTATAACTCAGCACTTATCTTCCTAATTTATACAATTGAGCAATCTAATTGATATATTTATAAGAGCTATTCTACTTACTTGATATATCATAGATATCCGTACAACTTTTTGAAAAAAAAAAAAAACTCAATAATTGTTTTAGTACTTAGCCTTTTCACTTTATGTACTTTTCTCTTAAGCTTTTTACCATATAGTGCTACTACTTTTAGTGTAATGAAGGCAAATCTTAATTATTGGCACATGGATTCAACTTCAACACCATTGTCTCAACAACTAATGGGTGAAGTATTTTGGACGATTCGGGCTTTGGTCAGGAAAATGGTGATTGTTAGTTGACTATAGAACTTCAACAACACTAACAATGTATACCTAAAAAGTAAATTGATTAGCTCACTCGAGTTTTTGTTGACTTCAAATATGCAAACAGAGAGAAAGAAAGATATCAAAGGAGAGTCTTCTTTGTAAACAATGAATGAGATCAAATAGATTTCTCATATTTTGTTTTTATTTATTTATTTATATATTTTGTCAATATAAAACTTAGACGTCGTTTCCTAGGGGGAGCACCGACTTAGTTAGAGTTGGATTCTCTTAAATCTGACTTCGACTCCGATTTATATAGGCTCCTATCCAATTCTGACTCTATCTTGTCGAAATGGAGTTGGATTTAAGCTTTCAACTTTGAGCTTCTTTTTTTTAGTTGCATAATTAGCCCATTTAAAAAAGGATTTTTGTGGGCTTTCAAATTTCAAAATTTTCAAAAAATTAAAAACTAAAACTAAATCATTCGCTGCTAATTTACTTCTATACTAATATCTAACTTATTTTTATACTAGACTTATACTATAATGTCTAATTATATATTATCATACTATAGTATTACATATTATATTTTTAGTGTTTAATTAAATGTTATTATACTATAACATTACATGCTATTATATTATACTAGTGTCTAACTTATTTATAACTTATTTCTACACTATACTTATTTCTAGTTTTAATTACATGTTATTATACTATAGTATTGCATGTTATTATATTATATTAATGTCTAACTTATTTATAATGTCTAGTTACATATTATTATACTTCGATAAATTGGTATTATGTGTTATTAACTTGTTATAATAGATTTATTAGTTATTTCTATACTAGTGTCTAATTTATTTCTATACAAGACGTATACTATAGTGTCTAATTACATGTTATTATACTTTAGTAAATTAGTATATGTATTATTAACTTATTAAACTAGACTTATTTAAATACTAGTGTCTAACTTATTTCTATACTTGATTATGTATGGTAGTAATAATATAATATTTATATATACCAAACTATCATTAGTTTATTTATATTATAGTATAAGAATATTATTTTATAATAATTAACTCATTTTAGTATATTATTAAATTTAACTATATAGGTTCTAGTTATATAGCTATATAATTATACTAGTATATATGATAAAAGAAATCCGACTCCGTCAAGTTAAATTTTTAAATTTTTGCTCAACCCTATCGAGTTCGACCCAAGTTTCCAAGCATGACTTAGGTGGTCAAGTTTCTTAGATTCTTGATTTTTATTTTCTAAGCATGTTTGACGTGGCACTCCATGATCGGTGTTTATGTGGTGTATTTAATAGACTTCGAACAAGATTGAAATTACAATGATAAATAAATTCAAAATTAAAATGTAAAAATTAATATTTAAAGAAAAATAAATGATATTTACAGTCATAAAATATGTAAATGTCGCGCATTTCAATAATAGACTCAAATATTTTCTAAAATAAATACACGAAATTTGTACAATAAGTGAATGCATGTAAAATTACTCTTATAAGAAAACAAATTCTATCAGCTATTGATACATACTAAAGCTATAGAAAAAAGGCGAAGTCTCTCTCTCTCTCTCTAAAAACCTCCACATCTGATTTTCGTCGTCGTCGACCTCGGCTTCCTTCTCCTTCCCCCTCTCATTCCCTCATTTTTCCATCTATCCACTTTGTCTATCAAGATAGTGCTCTTTTATTAGTTTATTTTGTTTCATTCAAAGTCGAAAAAGACAGATGTATAGTTTTTCGGCAACTCTTAAGAGACAAGCATAACACAAGAAGACTCACAGGCCGTAAATTGTTAGGAGGATAGTGGCGATTTTACGAAAATCACAGCGTGTGGTCTTCACGTGTCACCCCTTCTAGCAGCTTTTCTTTACATACTCGCCAGATCACCAGACTCGCCACCATCAGATCTTTCAGATATGATTTTTGTGGCTGAAAAGAGACAATCGTGTTACCTTCACGCGCCATCACATATTCTGAACTCTAACGAAGTTGGTCCAAACTGTAATCCGTCTTTTTTCACATCTATCTTCCTGTTTTCCTTATTGTTTAGTAAAAAAAGAAAGGAAAAAAAACCAGTTTCTTGGACGTTTGTCTATAGAGATTGAGTCATCTATTTCTATGAATGATGGAGGTTGAGTCTCTTTTTAGATAGAGTGCTGTCTCTTAAAACTTTTTTTATAAAGAGTATCAGCAGTAGTAAAGACCATACCAGTTACAAAAAGAAATAGTGTACTGGTAGAATTCCAAATGTATTAATTGATTTATGAGGTAATGGTTAATACGAGAATATTTCTGTATATATCTTATCATGGATATAAATTTCTCTTATTATTAATGAATGATACAGGTTCTCTTAAAAAAAAAAAAAATCATAGGCTATTTTTATTTCTCAAATGAACTCATGGCTAAATGGGATTATCCGGAAAGAATGGAAAGTCCTTTTTGTATGGGCGTGGGTTAGTATCCTGGTCAAGCCTTTTTATAAGAGAAAGTGGTACAAAAGGCCCATCAAGCTCACCACACTGCTAATGGGCCTGAAACACATTCGCCTTAGCAGTGACTGATTTGCTATAGCAACAGCATTTCAAAACCGTCGCAGTGTGTCGATTAGCATTCAAAGTTAAATAAGATAGAGTGGAGTGACGCCAAAGAAATAAGAGTTTTGCTACGCAAGTTTGTTTGTGGACTAATCTATGTATTAATATTATTGTTTTTATATTTTAAATTCAAATTAATACTATTTTTAATAAAATCTACTTTCTGACCAATCATATTAAATAAATATACATATTAGTACGCAGAATCGTTTAAAATTAAATTTTTTCAAAAAACAAAAGGGTTAAAAGAACACCAATTTGCAAAATTAAACATGCTAGCAAGAGCATCTTGACAACTCTAACTAATAATTGACATTTATTACAATTTGGAGATTATAGAAAATGATAGAGTAGGTAGACTCAAACTTATTTAAGCGAGAAATAATATTTATGGTATATAAATTTTACATATAAATTTTTTTAAAAGAAGTGGATAAATTTAAAATTTACATGAAAAAAATATTTTATTAATAGACGAATTTAAAAAAAAAATACAAAAAACTTACACACTATGATTATATTAGGTATCTAACATTACTCTATTTAATTAATGTTACTCGTATACAACATTTAATACAATATTTGATAGAGTGGAGTCTACATATTGGATGCATCTATTTTTGAATGGTAAAAGGTATTTAGATAAAAGATATAGTAAAAAAAACTCGTCCAATTGAAACACGTTTATGGTACGAAAATAATCTTATAACCATTCTGGTAAAGATGATTCAACATCTGTACTATGGATTGGCAAAATTCAGTTAGTCGTGATCGGAGATGATGCATTGCGGATTGATATTCATCACATGTTTCTTTTGTTTTTTCCCCTAATTTTCACGGAGTATCCATGAGATTCTTTAACGAAAAAGATAAAGCACAGCTGTTGGGGAAAATATTCAATGTGAACGGATGAAATTCCTTTATTGCGGCGACACAAGTGGAGATCAAGACAAGGCTACATCATCTCGTACAGCCGAATCAAAATTCAGTTCTGATTTAAAAATCAACGTTTTGACCTTTTCCTTAATCAAATTGCGGGTGAAATCTGTCTGCATGTGTGTCCCTTTATAATCTAATGATGATGAATAATCTATAATATTATTCATAAAAAATAATAATAAAATATTAAATAATAATAAATATTAGTAAAAAAATATATGATAAATAATAATAAATAATAATAAAACATTATGAACTTTTAACCCTAGCAATTATGCGTAGAATTGTGACTTTTGAGATGAACAAGTTACAATTTAATTAGGCAACAAAAACTGACCAATTATTTGAGACAGGCATTAATCCTCTATATACAATTCCTTTCCAAAAAATCACTTCATTCAATGGACTTAATTTGATTGAACCAATAATTAAAAAGACTCATATTTTATAGGATTATTTCATTATTAAAATACAGATAATTCTTATCTATAAAGATGAGCCAAAAATCATTTGGATGACAAATCAACTGTCAACTTTGGAATAATGGCTCATCCCAAAAAAATAAAAAGATTTATGTTTGGATTCGAAGATGACTTGAGATGACTTGAGATGAGTTGAGATGGATTGTGAATAGTAATGAGATGAGTTGTGAATAGTAGTGAGATTTGTGAGTTAAAGTTGCTGAATAGTAATGAATAGTAGTGAGATGAGTTGAGATGAGCTGAGATGTCCTACGAATCCAAACGTGTGGTCGCAGAACATGTTAACATTTTTTTGTTTTTTTATTTTTTTCCAGTCATTTGGGTCCACACGACTTGGAAAATAATGCATTACGTGGGACGTATTGTAGTGTACGAATGACAAGGCTTTGAATATTCTAAAAAAGATTCCATATTTAATAAAATCAAATAGTCATTTTTAGAATCAAAATACAAACAACATTGGAAAAATTAGAGAGTTTTAAAAATTAAGATTATATCAATTACAAAGAAATTTATGTATTGATAGATAATTAGCTTGTAATTTAAATTTTTTTCTGCATGTATTAGTGATAGTTATAATTTCTCTTTCATAAATAAATACAATCTATTTCACATTAAAAAAATAAAAATAAAAATAAAAACTCTGCCCTTGAAGTAAAATACAAACTCCACCCTACATACAATATATTTATATTATTATTTTTATAAAGGCCAGCCGCCAGACATACCCTTCCCACTAAAACTAGTACTCCCCACATCCACATTCACCTTCACCCTCGTCCTCCCTTCCTCTTTGCTCTGTAGCATTCAATGGGTACACTGGATATACAAACGCCCTCCAAATCCACGGACCCAGAAAAGCACATCCCCTCAGGTGGTGAACATGCCGACGAGGAGGAGCTCTCTCCCATCGAAGAAGTCCGGCTAACCGTGGCCAACACCGACGACCCTACCCTCCCCATATGGACCTTCCGGATGTGGTTCCTGGGCTTACTCTCGTGTGCCCTCCTTTCCTTCCTCAATCAATTCTTCGCTTACCGGACCGAGCCCCTCATCATAACCCAGATCACCGTCCAAGTGGCCACTCTCCCCATCGGTCGTTTCATGGCTTCCGTCCTCCCGAAGACCAAGTTCCGGATACCCGGTTTCGGATCTCGGACGTTCTCGGTCAACCCGGGTCCGTTCAACATGAAGGAGCACGTCCTCATTTCAATCTTTGCTAATGCTGGGAGTGCATTTGGATCTGGGTCTGCATACGCTGTTGGTATTGTTACCATAATCAAAGCCTTCTACCACCGCAACATCTCGTTTGTTGCTGGCTGGCTTCTTATTACCACTACGCAGGTGAGATTCAGATGACGGAACTTTCAATATTTTTGTTTGTATTATTGCTGGGAATACACAGTCCGAGGCTCTGAAATTATTAGAAACAAACAATTCCGTTACTTTTTAGAAGCAAAAGTTGTTTGTTCTTTGTATCATTTATATATATATATATATATAAATAAAAGAAGTAAGAAACGACAGTGTGAAAAAGGCTTGGTAATGAATATCTTTGATTGCTCGCAGCTTGCAGCCCTTTTCTTAAGTACTTGTATGTCTGGAAGCCATTGAATCGGACTGTATTGATTACATGCATGGGTGATTGTTAGGTTTCCAAGCTCTCATGCATCTTGTTTGGTTGATTTTAATACAATCTTAGATTGGAAAAAGAAACTTCAAACCGTCAATTATTTTTCTTTTCTTTTCTCTTATTTTTTTTGGGGGAAGATTCCCATCAATTTTTCAGTTGAAAGTCGGTATGGGTGTGAAAGGAGTATTGTAGATTTAAGATCATGGATAGTAACTTGGAGGATGGTTGCCTGCAGGTGTTGGGATACGGCTGGGCAGGGCTATTGAGGAAGTATGTGGTGGAGCCGGCACATATGTGGTGGCCCGGCACCCTCGTTCAGGTTTCACTTTTCCGGTAAGTTAAATTAATAAATAAATAAATAAAAGGATTTCAGATTCATATTATAATCGATCTACGGTATAAACTCA